>NC_053026.1:269695881-269790440 GCF_003073215.2 Triticum urartu | reverse complement strand
AAATCAGCCCCTTACGAAGCAACGCATAAACTAGGGTTTAAGCTTCTGTCACTCTAGCAACCCATCATCTACTTATTACTTCCCAATGCCTTCCTCTAGGCACAAATAATGGTGAAGTGTCATGTAGTCGACGTTCACATAACACCACTATAGGAGAGACAACATACATCTCATCAAAATATCAAACGAATACCAAATTCACATGACTACTAATAGCAAGACTTCTCCCATGTCCTCGGGAACAAACGTAACTACTCACAAAGCATAAACATGTTAATAATCAAAGGGGTATTAATATGCATATAGGATCTGAACATATGATCTTCCACCAAATAAACCAACTAGCATCAACTACAAGGTGTAATTAACACTACTAGCAACCTACTAGCACCAATCTCGGACTTGGAGACAAGAATTGGATACAAGAGATGAACTAGGGTTTTGAGAAGAGATGGTGTTGATGAAGATGTTGATGGAGATTGCCCTCTCCCGATGAGAGGAGCATTGGTGATGATGATGTCGATGATTTCCCCCTCCCGGAGGGAAGTTTCCCCGGCAGAACAGCTCTGCCGGAACCCTAGATTGGTTCCGCCAAGGTTCCGCCTCGTGGCGGCGGAGTTTCTTCCGAGAAGATGGCCTCTTATCTTTTTCCCATCGAAAGACTTCATATAGCAGAAGATGGCCATCGGAGGGCCACCAGGGGGCGCACCCCCCACCCTCGTGGGCAGGGTGTGGCCCCCCTGGTGAATCTCTTCCGCTGAGTATTTTTTATATATTCTGAAAACGTCTTCCGTGAAGTTTCAGGACTTTTGGAGCTGTGCAGAATAGGTCTCCAATATTTGCTCCTTTTCCAGCCCAGAAACCCAGCTGCCAGCATTCTCCCTCTTCATGTAAACCTTGTAAAATAAGAGAGAATAGGCATAAGTATCGATATAAAAGCCCATAATGCAATAAATATCGATATAAAAGCATGATGCAAAATGGACGTATCAACTCCCCCAAGCTTAGACCTCGCTTGTCCTCAAGCGAAAAGCCGAAATCGAAAAATATGTCCACATGTTTAGAGATAGAGGTGTCGATAAAAATAAAATGCGTACATGAGGGCATCATGATCATTCTTAGAACATCAACTTATATAATTCTTTTCATATGATTTCTTATGCTAGAGTAATAATTCAATCACAATTTCAAGTATGAATCGTAAACATCATTGAAAACTAACAAACTATAATCTCAGTCATTGGAGCAATTGCAATTTATCATAACATAGGAAAGAGTCAATGTATAAGAGCTTTTCAGTAGGTCCACATACTCAACTATCATATAGTCTTTCACAATTGCTGACACTCACGCAATACTTATGGGTATGGAGTTTTGATCGAATACAGAGAAAGATGGGGGCTTATAGTTTTGCCTCCCAACGTTTTACCTCAAGGGTAATGTAAACGGTAATAGTTCATGAAAACTCACATCCAATTAGCCATATATAGTAGGATCTTTCCAACATACTGTGCTTGCCAAAGGATAAAATGTAAAAAGGAAGGGTGAAGATCACCATGACTCTTAGTCAATGTAGGAGATAAAAGTAAAAGATAAGCCCTTCGTAGAGGGAAGCAGAGGTTGTCATGCGCGTTTGTAGTTGGATGCACAAAATCTTAATGCGAAAGAACGTCACTTTATATTGCCACTTGTGATATCGACCTTTATTATGTAGTCTGTCGCTTTTATTTCTTTCATATCACACGATCGTATAAAGCTTATTTCTCCCACACTAATAAGTCATACATATTTAGAGAGAAATTTTTATTGCTTGCACCGATGACAACTTACTTGGAGGATCTTACTCAATCCATAGGTAGGTATGGTGGACTCTCATGACAAAAATGGTTTAAGGCTATTTGGAAGCACAAGTAGTATCTCTACTTGGTGCGATGAATTTGGCTAGCATGAGGGGGAAAGACAAGCTCAACCATGTTGGATGATCCATGACAATATAATTTATCTCAGATGTAAGAAAACATAACCCATTATGTTGTCTTCCTTGTCCAACGTCAACTCTTTAGCATGTCATATTTTAATGATTGCTCACAATCATAAAAGATGTCCAAGATAGTATATCTATATGTGTAGACCTCTCTTTCCTTATTACTTCCTATTAATTGCAACGATGACCAAAACTATGTTTGTCAACTCTTAATAACTTTTATTCATCATACTTTTTCTATGTGAGCTCATTACTCTCCATGAGACTCACATGATCTCTTTGTTTCTTTTTATTTCTTTCTCTTTTCTTTTATTCCCTTAGGGTCATGGCAAAATAATCAAGCCCTTGACTCAACACTAATATTTATTATATAGCTCACGGACTTGATTACATAGAAGGATTATAAAGCAAAACTCACGACTAGATCATACTAAAAACTTTTATTCTAGTAGATCAAGATATTACCAAAAGGATCGAACTAAGAAAAACGGTAAAGGTAAAAATGATGGTGATACGATACCGAGGCACTCCCCCAAGCTTGGCAGTTGCCAAGTGGAGTGCCCATACCAGATACTCAATTCTTCTTTGTTGGTGGAGAAGGTGATGGTTTTGTTGATTGCGTAGGTTTCTTCTTTAATTTACGCTTGAGGACAGAATTTTGGTCCCTTAGGTCCTCGATCTCCTGCTCCAGGCTCAGTATCTTTTTTCATAGTTCCTGGTTGTTTTCCTGCAAGAGGCGAAAAGGGATAAACTCGATCTTAGGTTTCTTTACTCTATCAGGGAGGCTTGACTTTTTGAACTCCACATGGATGTCCCCAGGTTGAGGTAGTGGGACTTCATCTTCATCTGAGCTCGTCTCCTCCTTTCCCTTAGGTTTATAGTCCTATTCTTCTTCCATAGTCCAACCACAATGCTCAACATCCCCATAGACTTTAGGATCAACAAGGTAATCGGCCACATAACTCTCTCCTTCCAAATCCTGGGACGACATGTTGCTCAAATCTGCAGCAGGACAGCTCGAAACAAAGAAAGGAGATTTTTGCATGATACGGGAGCCAAAACTTCCGGGAGTTTATATAATGAATTTTTAACGACCAAAATACGGAATGTGTAAGAAAAAGGAGTCCGGAGAGCACACGAGGTGCCCACGAGGTAGGGGGCGCGCCCAGGGGGGTAGGGCGCGCCCTCCACCCTCGTGGAGCCCTCTTGTCCTTTTCCGGACTGCTTCTTATTTTTCTATTTTTCTAAATATTCCAAAACGGAGAAATATTGCCTTAAAACTGTTTTGGAGTCGGTTTACTTACCGTACCACATACCTATTCCTTTTTGGAGTCTGAAACGTTCCGGAAAGTGTCCCTTATGTATTCCTCCGAGGTTACGGTTTTAATAATATTGGTTTCAACATTTATGGGATTACCTGAGATATAATGTTTGATTCTTTGACCGTTCACCACCTTCGGATTTGTGCCTTCGAAGTTGTTGATTTTTATGGAACCGGAACGGTAGACCTCTTTGATAACATAAGGACCTTCCCATTTAGAGAGAAGTTTTCCTGCAAAAAATCTCAAACGAGAGTTGTATAGCAATACATAATCACCTACATTAAACTCACGCTTTTGTATCTTTTGCCATGCCATCTTTTAACTTTTTCTTTAAACAACTTGGCATTTTCATAGGCTTGGGTTCTCCATTCATCAAGTGAGCTAATATCAAATAACCTCTTCTCGTCGGCAAGTTTAAAATCGAAATTGATCTCTTTAATAGCCCAATATGCCTTGTGTTCTAGTTCGAGAGGTAAGTGACATGCTTTTCCATAAACCATTTTATACGGAGACATACCCATAGGATTTTTATATGCAGTTCTATAGTCCCATAATGCATCATCAAGTTTCTTGGACCAATTTTTTGTAGATCTATTAACAGTTTTTTGCAAAATTAATTTGAGCTCTCTATTACTCAATTCTACTTGACCACTAGACTGTGGGTGATAAGGAGATGCAATTCTATGATTAACATCATATTTAGCAAGCATTTTACGGAAAGCACCATGAATGAAATGTGAACCACCATCAGTCATTAAATATCTAGGGACTCCAAATCTTGGAAAATAACTTCTTTAAGCATTTTAATAGAAGTGTTATCAGCACTACTAGTTGGAATAGCTTCTACCCACTTAGTAATGTAATCAACAGTAACTAAAATATGTGTATATCCATTAGAGGAAGGAAAGGGTCCCATATAGTAAAGCCCCAAACATCAAATGGTTCAATAACGAGTGAAGAGTTCATAGGCATTTCTTGACGTCTACTAATATTACCAATTCTTTGACATTCATCACAAGATAAGACAAACTTACGGGCATCCTTGAAGAGAGTAGGCCAATAAATACCAGATTGAAATACCTTATGTGAAGTTCTATCTCCAGCATGGTGTCCTCCATAAGCTTCGGAGTGACACTTGTGTAGGATCTGTTCCTGTTCATGCTCAGGTACACAACGTCTAATAACACCATCTACTCCTTCTTTATAAAGATGTAGGTCATCCCAAAAGTAATGCCTCAAATCAAAGAAGAACTGTTTCTTTTGCTGGTATGTGAAACTAGGTGGTATAAACTTAGCAACAATGTAATTAGCATAATCAGCATACCATGGAGCAGTATGAGAAGCATTTATGACATTTAATTTCTCATCAGGAAATCTATCATCAATAGGTAGTGGGTCATCAAGCACATTTTCTAACCTAGAGAAGTTGTCTGCAACGGGGTTCTCAGCTCCCTTTCTATCAACAATATGTAAGTCAAATTCTTGTAGCAAGAGAACCCTTCTAATAATTCTAGGTTTAGCATCTTTATTTTCCATAAGATATTTAATAGCAGCATGATCAGTGTGAATAGTTACTTTAGAATCAACAATATAAGGTCTGAACTTATCACAAGAAAATACAACTACGAAGAATTCTTTTTCAGTAGTAGCATAATTTCTTTGAGTAGTGTCTAGAGTTTTACTAGCATATTGAATAACATTTAATTTCTTATCAACTCTTTGCCCTAGAATAGCACCTACAGCATAATAACTAGCATCACACATAATTTTAAAGGGTAAATTCCAATCAGGTGGCTGAACAATAGGTGCAGAGATCAATGCTTTCTTAAGAATTTCAAATGCTTCTACACAATCATCATCAAAAACAAATGGTATATCTTTTTGTAATAAATTAGTCAGAGGCTGAGAAATTTTTGAGAAGTCCTTAATGAACCTCCTATAAAATCCGGCATGACCAAGGAAACTTCTTATACCTTTGATGTCCTTGGGACATGGCATCTTCTCAATAGCATCAACCTTGGCTTTATCAACCTCAATACCTCTTTCAAAAACTTCCAAGACAATACCTTCATTAACCATAAAGTGGCACTTTTCCCAATTCAAGACAAGATTAGTTTCTTCACATCTCTGCAAAACTCGATCAAGGTTGCTCAAGCAATCATCAAAAGAAGATCCATAGACAGAGAAATCGTCCATGAAAACCTCACAAATCTTTTCACAAAAGTCAGAGAATATAGCCATCATGCATCTTTGAAAGGTAGCAGGTGCATTACATAGAGCAAAAGGCATACGTCTATAAGCAAAAGTACCAAAAGGGCAAGTAAAAGTAGTCTTTGATTGATCTTTGGCTGACATAGGTATTTGAGAGAAACCAGAATAACCATCTAGAAAGCAAAAATGTGTATGTTTGGATAATCTTTCTAGCATTTGATCAATAAAAGGTAATGGGTAATGATCCTTTTTAGTTGCGTTATTTAATTTGCGGAAATCAATTACCATCCTATAACCTGTAATAATTCTTTGAGGAATCAGTTCATCTTTATCATTAGGAACGACAGTAATACCTCCCTTCTTAGGGACACAATGGACATGACTTACCCACTGACTATCAGCAAGGAGATAGATTATACCTGCCTCAAGGAGCTTTAGTATTTCCTTTCTTACCACTTCTTTCATTTTGGGATTCAGCCGTCGTTGATGATCATGAACTGGTTTAGCATTTTCTTCCAAATTAATTTTATGTTGACATAGAGTGGGACTAATGCCATTAAGATCATCAGGAGTATACCCAATAGCAGCACGGCACTTCTTCAGAGTTTTCAATAATCTCTCTTCCTCATGCTCTGAAAGGTTAGCATTAATAATAACAGGATATATCTTTTTCTCATCAAGATAAGCATATTTAAGAGTATCAGGCAGCGGTTTAAGCTCAAACACGGGATCACCCTTAGGTGGAGCAGGATCCCCTAAGATTTCAATAGGTAAATTGTTTTTCAAAATAGGTTCCTATTTAAAGAATACTTCATCTATTTCCCTTCTTTCATTCATAAACATATCATTTTCATGGTCTAGCAAATATTTTTCTAAAGGATCACTAGGAGGTACGGCAATAGAAGCAAGACCAATAATTTCATCCTTACTAGGTAACTCTTCTTCACAGTGTTGTCTACTAAATTTAGAGAAATTAAATTCATGAGACATATCATCTAAACCGATAGTAACAACATCCCTTTTGCAATCTATGCTAGCATTAACAGTATTTAAGAAGGGTCTACCAAAAATAATGGGACAAAAGCTATCTTGTGGGGAACCAAGAACAAGAAAATCAGCAGGATATTTAGTTTTCCCACACAAGACTTCAACATCTCTAACAATTCCCATTGGTGAAATAGTATCTCTATTGGCAAGTTTAATTGTGACATCAATATCTTCTAACTCAACAGGTGCAATATCATGCATAATTTCTCTATAAAGGCTAATAGGTATTGCACTAGCACTGGCACCCATATCACATAAGCCATGATAACAATGATCTCCTATTTTAACAGAAATAACAGGAATGCCTACCACTGGTCTAGGTTTATCTTTAGCACAAGGTTTAGCAATTCTAGCAATTTCATCACAGAAATAAATAACATGCACATCAATATTATCAGACAAGAGATCTTTAACAATAGCAATATTAGGTTCAACTTTAACTTCCTCAGGAGGTGTATATGTTTTAATATTGCTTTTACGAACCACAGTTGAAGCTTTAGCATGATCCTTTATCCTAATAGGAAAAGGTGGTTTCTCAACATAAGAAGTAGGAACAATAGGATCATTATAAGTGACAATCTTTTCTTCAACTTTAATAGGTGCGGCTACTTTTACTACTATGGGAGGATGATATTTAAACCACTTCTCCTTGGGGAGATCAACATAAGTAGCAAAAGATTCATAGAAAGAAGCTACTATCTCAGAGTCAAGTCCATATTTAGTGCTAAATTTACGGAAAATATCAGTATCCATAAAAGATTTAACACAATCAAAACTAGGTGTCATACCGGACTCCTTACCTTTGTCGAGGTCCCAATCTTCAAAGTTGCATTTAATTCTTTCCAATAAATCCCATTTGAATTCAATAGTCTTCATCATAAAAGAGCCAGCACAAGAAGTATCAAGCATGGTGCGATTGTTATCAGAAAGCCGAGCATAAAAATTTTGAATAATCATTTCTCTTGAGAGCTCATGATTGGGGCATGAATATAACATTGATTTAAGCCTCCCCCAAGCTTGAGCGATGCTTTCTCCTTCACGAGGCCAAAAATTATATATATATATATATGTATATATATATATAATTGCAATCACGATGAACAAGATGCATAGGATAAAACTTCTGATGAAATTCCAATTTCAATCGTTTGTAATTCCAAGACCCCATATCATCACATAACCTATACCATGTCGATGCATCTCCCTTCAAAGATAAAGGGAAGACCTTCTTCTTTACAACATCTCCGGGTACACCTGCAAGCTTAAATAATCCACAAAGTTCATCCACATATATTAGATGCTCAGTAGGATGTTTTGTTCCATCTCCTAAAAAGGGATTAGTTAGCAGTTTTTCTATCATACCCGAAGGAATTTCAAAGCAAACACTTTCATTTTCAGTAGGTTCAGTATGTTGAGGAGCAACTCTTTTCTCTACTGGTCGGGGTGAAGATACCCCAAACAAGCCCCTCAGAGGATTACTTTCTATAGTAACAAGTGACAGTAAATTTCAGCACACTATATAAATTTTTCCTTACCAAATTCCACCTACCAAAGGTGCTTCACTCCCCGGCAACGACGCCAGAAAAGAGTCTTGATGACCCACATGTATAGGGGATCTATCGTAGTCCTTTCGATAAGTAAGAGTGTCGAACCTAACGAGGAGCAGAAGGAAATGATAAGCGGTTTCCAGCAAGGTATCCTCTACAAGTACTGAAATAAGTGGTAACAGATAGTTTTGTGATAAGATAATTTGTAACGAGCAACAAGTAACAAAAGTAAATAAGGTGCAGCAAGGTGGCCCAATCCTTTTTGTAGCAAAGGACAAGCCTGGACAAACTCTTATATAAAGAAAAGCGCTCCCGAGGACACATGGGAATATCATCAAGCTAGTTTTCATCACACTTATATGATTCGTGTTTGGTACTTTGATAATCTGAATGTGGGTGGACCGGTGCTTGGGTACTGCCCTTACTTGGACAAGCATCCCACTTATGATTAACGTCTATTGCAAGCATCCACAACTACAAAAAAAGTATTAAGGTAAACCTAACCATAGCATGAAACATATGGATCCAAATCAGCCCCTTACGAAGCAACACATAAACTAGGGTTTAAGCTTATGTCACTCTAGCAACCCATCATCTACTTATTACTTCCCAATGCCTTCATCTAGGCCCAAATAATGGTGAAGTGTCATGTAGTTGACGTTCACATAACACCACTAGAGGAGAGACAACATACATCTCATCAAAATATCGAACGAATACCAAATTCACATGACTACTAATAGCAAGACTTCTCCCATGTCCTCAGGAACAAACGTAACTACTCACAAAGCATAAACATGTTCATAATCAGAGGGGTATTAATATGCATATAGGATCTGAACATACGATCTTCCACCAAATAAACCAACTAGCATCAACTACAAGGAGTAATTAACACTACTAGCAACCCACTAGCACCAATCCCGGACTTGGAGACAAGAATTGGATACAAGAGATGAACTAGGGTTTTGAGAGGAGATGGTGATGATGAAGATGTTAATGGAGATTGCCCTCTCCCGATGAGAGGAAAGTTGGTGATGACGATGGCGATGATTTCCCCCTCCCGGAGGGAAGTTTCCCCGGCAGAACAGCTCTGTCGGAGCCCTAGATTGGTTCCGCCTCGTGGCGGCGGAGTTTCGTCTGACAAGATGGCTTCTTATTTTTTTCCCATCGAAAGACTTCATATAGAAGAAGATGGCCACCGGAGGGCCACCGGGGGGTGCACCCAGGGGGTTAGGGCGTGCCCCCACCCTCGTGGGCAGGGTGTGGCCCCCCTAGTGAATCTCTTCCGCTGAGTATTTTTTATATATTCTGAAAACGTCTTCAGTGAAGTTTCATGACTTTTGGAGCTGTGCAGAATAGGTCTCCAATATTTGCTCCTTTTCCAACCCAGAATCCCAGCTGTCGGCATTCTCCCTCTTCATGTAAACCTTGTAAAATAAGAGAGAATAGGCATAAGTATTGTGACATAATGTGTAATAACAGCCCATAATGCAATAAATATTGATATAAAATCATGATGAAAAATGGACGTATCAGAGGTCAAGGTGCTTCTCAACAATGGCATCCAAGGATTCCAGTCGGTCGAAGAAGGCCAACTTCGTAGTGTCCTCACTGGCCTTGTAGATACCTATGTAAATGATTCGCTCATACACATGGATGTGTATGTCGACAGTTTCTTGCATGGTGAGGCGCCTTGCGGCGAGCATGACCTCTAGGCGGACATTCTTCGTGGCGTCGGCGGGTAGTTGCAGGGCCACCAGTGCTTGAAAGAGGTTCCGACCATGGAGGCCGATTAGGCTAGCAGGCAATGAGGAGCCCAGGCGCGCGGGCTAGACGAGTACGGCGATGTCGTCCGCGAGCTTCTTGATGACGGTGAACCTGTTGGTGGTGCGAACGATCATCTAGTTGTACTGAGAGTCGTAGCTGGCGTCGACAATGGCCATCCACCAGCTGGTAGCCAACACTGTGTGGAGACAATCCACGGTGCCATGCCGCAGTCCCGCACCGTGGACCATCTGGCACAGCCGCTGGCCGCTCGCGTGCATCGCCGCCCTGAGTCTGGAGTGAGCACTTTTGCGCTTGTTAGTGTAGGTGCTTAGGCAAATGCTTAGGTGCGTATGATGTGGTAGATGCATTGGAATGGAGGGGCGCCTTTATATGAGTGCAAACTGCATTGCATTCACATCATGCTGCCTCTTTTCCTGGTTGTCCTCCCATTACTTCCCTCATGCATTCACACGATGCTAATTGAAGGAGGATGCATCATTGGCCATTGAACATTTTGGGAACCGCTACCGTCTCCCTCGTCTGCATTAAAGCCGTATCAGGAACTGCGCTGCCCGCTGTCAAATCAAATAGTACTACGTCGCCCGCTGCACGCCCAGCTGAACATGCCTCCTCGCCTCCATGTATGCTTAGTTACTGAATTTTAGTTGCAAAAATTAGATATTGCTAGTGATTTTTAGCTTCATATTTTGACAAATCGCAGTGTTACAAGGTTGGCAAATGGCAATGTTACTAGATCAACAAATCTCAATCTTTCTAGTTTGACAAATGGCAACATACCCAATATGAGAGATGCAAATCGCGCCAAATTTTTTGTAAGTGGTTCACACTGGTCATCCTAAAGAACCGTTTGTGTTCAAGAGATGCACAAATCCTGCTCTCACTTTGCATACGGGTGTTCTATCTAAAACCTTTGCGATCAAGAGCCATTAAAACCTATAGCCATTAAAACCAAGACATGTGGCATCACGTGAATGGTTAACAGAATGCACACAGTTTGAATTATACAAACATTTGAGATATTAAAGTAGCAGATATTTTTTTCAAAATGCCTTTGTTGGTTATCATTATTCGAGTGCGCCTTCTCTCAAAATGGAGACAAAAAATACCACAGCATGTCGGGTGCCATTCCATGATAGCATGCCAAGTTTCATGAATTTCAGACGAGTTTTAGATTTACTAGAATTAAAAAACCAGGCATCTCAATGTTTTGCTGGCAATCAATGGACCCAAGGACACAAATTTGATTTTTCAACCAATTTATATGCACTGGAGCATGCGCATGTAGTTCAAATTTGAATTATGCACATAAATGCATTGAAAACTTAGTTAATGCACAAAAATGTCCAAATGAACCCCGAAAAATCACAAAAATTGACACAACACTACTGTTGTTCTATGTTGAAACGATAAAAAAAATCGAAAGCAATAAGAGGCAATGGATATCATTTTGTCCCCAAAGGTGGGACGTTCCCTACCGAAAACCATCATGCTTGTTGTGAGAAGCTCCGGGTTGTGAGAAGCATAGACCCAAACCTGCCCCAAAATTGGACAAAATTTGTACCACGGCATGTTGATGCCGCTCCATGATAGCATGCCAAGTTTCATAAATTTCAGACAAGTTTTGGATTTACTAGAATTTAAAAACCAGGCATCTCAGTGTTTTGCCGGCAATCAACGGTGCCCTGGTGTTTGAAATTCATTCCCATTTCTTGCATGGGACCTAAGCATGCACCCAAGGAGACAGATTTGATTTTTCAACCAATTTATATGCATTGGAGCATCCGCATGTAGTTCAAATTTGAACTATGCACATAAATGCATTGAAAACTCAATTAATGCATAAAATGTCCAAATGAACCCCGAAAAATCACAAAAATTCACACAACAGTCCTGTTGTTCTATGTTGACACGAGAAAACAATTTGAAAGCAATAAGAGGCAATGGATATCATTTCATCACCAAAGGTGGGACGTTCCCTACCGAAAAACATCATGCTTGTTGTGAGAAGCTCGTTGTGAGAAGCATATACCCAAACCTGCCCCAAATGGGACGAAAATTTTACCACGGCATGTTAATGCCGCTCCATGATTGCATGCCAAGTTTAATGAATTTCAGACGGGTTTTGGATTTACTAGAATTTAAAATCCAGGCATCTCAATGTTTTGCCGGCAATCAACGGGGCCATGGTGTTTGAAATTCATTCCCATTTCTTGCATGGGACCTAAGCATGCACCCAAGGACACAGATTTTATTTTTCAACCAGTTTATATGCACTGGAGCATGTGCATGTAGTTCAAATTTGAATTATGCACATAAATACATTGAAAACTCACTTCATGCATAAAAATGTCCAAACGAACCCCGAAAAGTCACGAAAATTCACACAACACTCCTGTTGTTCTATGTTGACACGAGAAAAAAATTTGAAAGCAATAAGAGGAAATGGATATCGTTTTGTCCCCAAAGGTGGGATGTTCCCTACCGAAAACCAACATACTTGTTGTGTGAAGCTCCGGTTTGTGAGAAGCATATACCCAAACCTGCACCAAATGGGACAAAAATTTTACGACGACATGTTGATGCCGCTCCATGATAGCATGCCAAGTTTCATGAATTTTAGACGGGTTTTGGATTTACTAGAATTTAAAAGGCAGGCATCTCAATGTTTTGCCAGCAATCAATGGTGCCATGGTGTTTGAAATTCATTCCCATTTCTTGCATGGGACCTAAGCATGCACCCAAGGACACATATTTGATTTTTTTTCAACTAGTTTATATGCACTGGAGCATGCGCATGTAGTTCAAATTTGAATTATGCACATAAATGCATTGAAAACTCACTTAATGCATAAAAAAGTCCAAATGAACCCCGAAAAATCACAAAAATTCACACAACACTCCTATTGTTCTATGTTGACAGGAGGAAAAAAATTGAAAGCAATAACAAGCAATGGATATCATTTCGGCCCCAAAGGTGGGACGTTCCCTACCGAACACCATCATGCTTGTTTTGTGAAGCTCTGGTTTGTGAGAACCATATAACCAAACCTTCCCCTTATGGGACAATAAATTTACCATGGCATGTTGATGCCGCTCCATGATAGCATGCCAACTTTCATCAATTTCAGACGAGTTTTGGATTTACTAGAATTTAAAAACCAGGCATCTCAATGTTCTGCCGGCAATCAACGGTGTCATGGTGTTTGAAATTCATTCCCATTTCTTGAATGGGACCTAAGCATGCACCCAAGGACAAAGATTTGATTTTTCAAAGAATTTATATGCACTGGAGCAATTCAAACACCATCCATGGCCGCTGTGACCCCATTATGTAATTCAAATCAAGATGAAAAATCAAGTAGATCCCACACAATTTATTATAACCGACCGTGTGAGATGCAGCACAAAATATCTTTGGACCATGTCTGAATAAGGGATTGTGTCTGATGACACTTTGCACGCCAGTTTTTTGGCTCAAGCGATTCCAAATTTTCGGCTTCCAAGGAAATATCTACATCCCCGCCCCTCCCCCTTACCAAAAGCCACATTTCCCCTCTTTCCGCCTTGCTTTCCAAGTTGAAACCTTCACTCCTTGCTTGCAGCGCCGCCGCCTCCTCGCTGGCGACCCTCCTTCACGCTGCTTGGCCTCGCCTATGCAGGCAGGTAATCCACACCCGACCCCCATCCTCCTCCTCCTTCCACATCCCACATGCCCCGACCACCGGCGCGAGCGCGACACCTTCCACCCAAATCATCGACTCCTCCACCAAATAAGTGCCGACCTAAGCCATGGTGCATGCAATATAGCTAGGACCTCAAGGAGCATTTGGCAGCGGAGAAGCAAATCGCGGCCGCACGCGCGGATGAGGTCGCGATGGCTGGCATTCGTGCCAACCCCCAGATCTTGGAGAAGCACCACGCCATCGAGGCCACCGTTGACGCCTCGCACGCCGACGCTGCGACGCGGTTGGTTGCTTTAAACGACAGTTGGCGTTTTCTAGAGGCCATCGTCGGTGCCTTCGACAAAGACTATGAGGTGTTTTCTCAGCGTGCACGTGTTTACCTCATCTCGAGAGCCAGCAGGTTGGTGCCCGGAGCAGCTCAGGAAACTCACCACTACAGCGAGGGCACCCACGATGCGGAGGCCTCGCCCTCTTCTAGGTCCAAGGAGCCAATCGTCATCGATTTCTCTGACAATGAGGAGTAGCTTGTCTTATTAGCTCACTATAAGGACCCATGTTCAGTTTGCTAGCTACTTCCTTTCCTTAACAAATTTTGTGCTATCTACTTTTACCATGCAATAATCTTCTGCTATAGTGTATATGTTCTATATGTCGTGCAATGTGGTGTTCAATTAACTTCTTGGTTCAATTCTGCAAATGTGATATTCAATTCTTCAGGGTGCAATATTTCCAAGTTGGTAAACATGCTTGGTTTGGTTAACTGTCTGATCTTCTATTAGGAGTATGTTATATTGTTCAATTGGTGTTTAGTTAACTGCTTGGTTCATTTGTTGTGGCTTGGTTCACTTGTTGTGGTGTTTAGTTAACTTCTTCGTTCAATTCTGCAATGCGATGTTCAATTGTTGTGGCCGCATTCTGTTATTGTATACCATGTGAGGAATAAATCGAATTTGGCTATACTAAATACATGAAAACAAATACAATTGCTATATTTCCAAGTTGTTAAGCATGCTTGGTTTGGTTTACTGTCTGATCTTCTATTAGGAGTATGTTATATTATGCAATGTGGTGCTCAGTTAACGTTTGGTTCATTTGTTCTGGTGTTTAGTTAACTGCTTGCTTCAATTCTACAATGCGATGTTCAATTGTTGTGGCTGCATTCTATTATTGTATACCATGTCAGAAATAAATCGAATTTGGCAGCACTTAATACATGAGAAACATATACAAGTGCTATATTTGCTAGTTCTTAATCATGCTTGGTTTGGATAAATGGGTTTTCCATGTGTCTTGAATTAATCTGATGAATCTGCAATGTGCTTATTTTTCATCAACATATTTTACTGATAGCATGCGAACCCTTACTTAACCTGATGACTAACTACCTCATATGTGTTGCAGGGAAACAATGGGAAGCACTAAGGTTTGCAAGATGGTACTAACTATTATACCTTGCCTTTTTTATTCCTTTGCCATGTTTCCAATATAGAGAAGATATTTATGCACATCCTTGTTTTCAGTGCTCACTGAAGATTACCTCTCTAACCACCTCTGTGGTCACGAGGCGAGGAAAGTTTTCATACAACACCCACGGTTTAATATTGAAGTGTTCCTCAAGAGGTCGAAGGACGGACGGTCAATCATCCACAGGCACTGGCCTAATGTTGCAAAGACCTTCAACATGAATGAAGGCTCAATATTCGCCTTATGCTTCAGCAGTTTTCCAGATGAGATGCATCTCTCTATGTACTGTTGATACGTCTCCAACGTATCTATAATTTTTGATTGCTCCATGCTATATTAATTACTGTTTTGAATGTTTATGTGCTTTATTATACACTTTTATATCATTTTTGGGACTAACCTATTAACCCAGAGCCCAGTGCCAGTTTTTGTTTTTACCCTGTTTTAGGGTTTCGAAGAAAATGAAAACCAAATGGAGTCCAATTAACCTGAAACTTCACGGAACTCATTTTTGGAAGGAAAGAAGCCCAGAAGACATGGAGTGCACGTCGGGGGATCTGCGAGGAGGTCACGAGGCAGGGGGCGCACCCTCCACCCTCGTGAGCCCCTCGTGGCCCCCCTGACGTACTTCTTCCGCCTATATATTTCCATATACCCTAAAAACATCCATGAGCACAATAGATCGGGAGTTCCGCCGCCAGAAGCCTCCGTAGGCACCGAAAGCCAGTCTAGACCCGTTCTAGCACCCTGCCGGAGGAGGCAATCCTTCTCCGGTGGCCATCTTCATCATCCTGGTGCTCTCCATGACGAGGAGGGAGTAGTTCTCCCTCGGGGCTGAGGGTATGTACCAGTAGCTATGTGTTTGACCTCTCTCTCTCGTGTTCTTGAGGGGATATGATCTTGATGTATCGCGAGCTTTGCTATTATATTTGGATCCTATGATGTTTCTTCCCCCCTCTACTCTCTTGTAATGAATTGAGTTTCCCCTTTGAAGTTATCTGATCAGATTGAGTCTTTAAAGATTTGAAAACACTTGATGTATGTCTTGCCGTGGATATCTGTGGTGACAATGGGATATCACGTGATTCACTTGATGTATGTTTTGGTGATCAACTTGCGGGTTCCGCCCATGAACCTATGCATAGGGGTTGGCACACGTTTTTGCCGTGATTCTCCGGTAGAAACTTTGGGGCACTCTTTGAGGTCCTTTGTGTTGGTTGAATAGATGAATCTGAGATTGTGTGACGCATATCGTATAATCATACCCACGGATACTTGAGGTGACATTAGAGTATCTAGGTGAAATTAGGGTTTTGGTTGATTTGTGTCTTAAGGTGTTATTCTAGTACGAACTCAAGGGCTGTTTGTGACACTTATAGGAATAGCCCAACAGATTTATTGGAAAGAATAACTTTTAGGTGGTTTCGTACCCTACCATAATCTCTTCGTTTGTTCTCCGCTATTCGTGACTTTGGAGTGACTCTTTGTTGCATGTTGAGGGATAGTTATGTGATCAAATTATGTTAGTATTGTTGAGGGAACTTGCACTAGCGAAAGTATGAACCCTAGGCCTTGTTTACCATCATTGCAATACCGTTTACGCTCACTTTTATCATTAGTTACCTTGCTGTTTTTATATTTTCAGATTACAAAAACTATTATCTACTATCCATATTGCACTTGTATCACCATCTCTTCGCCGAACTAGTGCACCTATACAATTTACCATTGTATTGGGTGTGTTGGGGACACAAGAGACTCTTTGTTGTTTGGTTGCAGGGTTGCTTGAGAGAGATCATCTTCATCCTACGCCTCCTACGGATTGATAAACTTTAGGTCATCCACTTGAGGGAAATTTGCTACTGTCCTACAAACCTATGCACTTGGAGGCCCAACAACGTCTACGAGAAGAAGGTTGTGTAGTAGACATCAAGCTCTTTTCTAGCGCCGTTGCCGGGGAGGTGAGTGCTTGAAGGTATATCTTTAGATCTTGCAATCGAGTCTTTTAGTTTCTTGTTTTATCACTAGTTTAGTTTATAAAAGAAAATTACAAAAAATGGAATTAAGGTTACCTCATATGCTTCATCTTTTTAATGTCTTTCGTGAGAATAAGGATTCCGATAATTGTGCTCAAGTGCTAGAAGAAGAATGTATTAGAATGTTTGGCAGTAAATATTTGAATGATGAGCATGATTGCAATGTTGCTAGTATGAATTCCTTGAATATCCATGATGCTAATGATATGCAAAGCCACAAGCTTGGGGAAGCTATGTTTGATGAAGATGATATTTTTTGTCCCCCAAGTTTTGATGAGAAAATTTATTATGATGAAAGCATGCCTCCTATTTATGATAATTATATTGATGAAAGTGGATTTGGAGAGGTCATGACTTTTTTTTGTGATGAATCCACTATTTCGGAAGAGGTTCCAATTGATTATGAGAACAAAGTTGCTATCTATGATGATTATTGTGATGACTTGTATGCTATAAAGAATAATGATATCCGTGAAACTTGTCATCATGATTTTAGTTTTCAATTGGATTATGCCTCACATGATAATTATTTTGTCGAGTTTGCTCCCACTATAATTCATGAGAAGAATTTTGCTTCTGTGGAGAGTAGTAAATTTTCTATGCTTGTAGATCATGATAACAATGCTTTAGGTGCTGGTTATATTGTTGAATTCATTCATGATGCTACTTAAAATTATTATGAGGGAGGAATATATGCTTGTAGGAATTGCAATAATATCAAGTTTCCTCTCTATGTGCTTAAAGTTTTGAAGTTATGCTTGTTTTGCCCTCCTATGCTAGTTGATTCTTGTTCTCACAAGTTGTTTGCTCACAAAATCCCTATGCATAGGAAGTGGGTTAGACTTAAATGTTCTAGTAATATTCTTCATTATGCTCTCTTTATGTTTCAATTCTTATCCTTTATGTGAGCATCATTGAAATCATCATGCCTAGCTAGGGGCGTTAAACGATAGCGCTTGTTGGGAGGCAACCCAATTTTATTTTAGCTCCTTGATTTTTGTTCCTGTTTAGTAATAAATAATTCATCTAGCCTATGTTTAGATGTGTTTTTATGGTTTTAATTAGTGTTTGTGCCAAGTAGAACCTTTGGGAAGACTTGGGGAAAGTCTTGTTGATCATGCTGTAAAAAACAGAAACTCTAGCGCTCGCGAGAATTGCTGCCATTTTTATTTAGAGAGTGCTATTTAGTTAATTATTTTTTCAGATGATTAATAGACAAATTCCTCCCGTCAAGAAATTTATTTTATAATTTTATGAGTTCCATAAGTGTACGTTTGATTCACGTTACTACAGACTGTTCTGTTTTTGACAGATTCTGTTTTCTATGTGTTGTTTGCTTATTTTGATGAATCTATGGCTAGTAAAAGAGTTTATAAACCATTTAGAAGTTGGAATACAGTAATTTTAACACCAATATAAATAAATAATGAGTTAATTACAGTACCTTGAAGTGGTGATCTATTTTCTTATACTAACGGAGCTTACGAGTTTTCTGTTAAGTTTTGTGTTGTGAAGTTTTCAAGTTTTGGGTAAGGATTCAATGGACTATGGAATAAGGAGTGGCAAGAGCCTAAGCTTGGGGATTCCCAAGGCACCCCAAGTTAATATTCAAGGATATCCAAGAGCCTAAGCTTGGGGATGCCCCAGAAGGCATCCCCTCTTTCGTCTTCGTTCATCGGTAACTTTACTTGGAGCTATATTTTTATTCACCACATGATATGTGTTTTGCTTGGTGCGTCAATTTATTTTGTTAATATTTGCTTTCTGTTATTTATAACAATGTTTTGCATCTTTTATTTCAATAAAAGTGGCATTGATAGCCTTTACTATGCCTATTTTAGAAGTCCGCATGTTGCTGTTTGAAAACAGAAAGTTTACCGCTGTTGCAATAATTCCCTAGAAAAGTCAGAATGTGATAAAATGTTGAAACCTTTTTCATATTAAGATATGATAAATTTAATACAGTGTGAATTTTATTTCATAATTTTTGGAGCTAGGGAAGTATGGATGTTGCTGCATTCTTTACAGACTGTCCTGTTTAGGCAGATTGCTGTTATGTTTGCATTGTTTTCATATGTTTGCTTCTTTAATGATTCTATTTGAGGATAGGACTATTAAATATGAAGAGGAATTTAGTATGCAATGTTGAATAATAATTTTAGTTATTTGATACAGTAGAGTATGATAGGGTTTTTGCAATGGTTTATACTAACTTATCTCACGAGTCCTTGTTGAGTTTTGTGTGGATGAAGCTTTTGAGATTTAGGGAGACCGTGATATGAGAGGAATTAAGGAGACACAAAATCTCAAGCTTGGGGATTCCCAAGGCATCCCAAGATAATATTTCAAGAAGTCTCAAGCATCTAAGCTTGGGGATGCCCCGGTTGGCATCCCACCTTTCTTCTTCAACAACTATCGGTTAGTTTTGGTTGATCCTAAGTTTTTGCTTCTTCACCTGATGTTTGCTATTCTTGGAATGTAATTTTCTTTTGTTTTGCTTGGTTATTGAATAAAATAACAAGATCTTAAATTCTTAAATGTTAGAGAGTCTTCACATAGTTGCATAATTATGCGACTACTCATTGATCTTCACTTATATCTTTCGGAGTAGTTTGTCATTTGCTCTAGTGCTTCACTTATACCTTTTAGAGCATGGTGGTAGTTTTATTTCGAAGAAATAGATGAAATCTCATGCTTCACTTATATTATTTTGAGAGTCTTAAATAGCATGGTAATTTTCTTAAATAATCCTAATATGCTAGGTATCCAAGAATAGTAAAAACTTTCATATAGAGTATTGAATACTAAGAGAAGTTTGATGCTTGATGATTGTTTTGAGATATGGAGGTAATAATATCAAAGTCGTGCTAGTTGAGTAGTTGTGAATTTGAGAAATTCTTGTGTTGAAGTTTGCAAGTCCCGTAGCATGCACGTATGGTAAACGTTATGTAACAAATTTGAAACATGAGGTGTTATTTGATTGTCCTCCTTATGAGTGGCGGTCGGGGACGAGCGATGGTCTTTTCCTACAAATCTATCCCCCCTAGGAGCGTGCACGTAGTGCTGAGGTTTTTGATGACTTGTAGATTTTTGCAATAAGTATGTGAGTTCTTTATGACTAATGTTGAGTCCATGGATTATATGCACTCTCACCCTTCCATCCTTGCTAGCCTCTTCGGTACCGTGCATTGCCCTTTCTCACATTGAGAGTTGGTGCAAACTTCGCCGGTGCATCCAAACCCCGTGATATGATACGCTCTGTCACACATAAACCTCCATATATCTTCCTCAAAATAGCCACCATACCTACCTATTATGGCATTTCCATAGCCATTCCGAGATATATTGCCATGCAACTTTCCACCATTCCATTCATCATGACACATTCATGATTGTCATATTGCTTAGCATGATCATGTAGTTGACATAGTATTTGTGGCAAAGCCACCGTTCATAATTCTTTCATACATGTCACTCTTGGTTCATTGCATATCCCGGTACACCGCCGGAGGCATTCATATAGAGTCATCTTTGTTCTAGTGTCGAGTTGTAATCATTGAGTTGTAAATAAATAGAAGTGTGATGATCATCATTATTAGAGCATTGTCCCAAGTGAGGAATAAATAAATAAAAAAGTGAAAGTCCATAAAAAAGAGAAGGCCCAAAAAAAGAGAAAGGCCATAAAAAAAGAAGGCCCAAAAAATGAGAGAAAAAGAGAGAAGGGACAATGCTACTATCCTTTTACCACACTTGTGCTTCAAGGTAGCACCATGATCTTCATAGTAGAGAGTCTCTTGTTTTGTCACTTTCATATACTAGTGGGAATTTTTCATTATATAACTTGGCTTGTATATTCCAACAATGAGCCTCCTCAAGTGCCCTAGGTCTTCGTGAGCAAGTAAGTTGGATGCACACCCACTAGTTTCTTTTGTTGAGCTTTCATACATGTATAGCTCTAGTGCATCCGTTGCATGGCAATCCCTACTCCTTGCATTAACATCAATCAATGGGCATCTCCATAGCCCATTGATTAGCCTCGTTGATGTGAGACATTCTCCTTTTTGTCTTCTCCACATAACCCCCCTCATTATATTCTATTCCACCCATAGTGCTATATCCATGGCTCGCGCTCATGTATTGCGTGAAAGTTTATGAGTTTGAGATTACTATATTATGAAACGATTTCTTGGCTTGTCATCGGGGTTGTGCATGATGAGAGCATTCTTGTGTGACGAAAATGGAGCATGACTAAACTATATGATTTTGTAGGGATGAACTTTCCTTGGCCATGTTATTTTGAGAAGACATAATTGCTTAGTTAGTATGCTTGAAGTATTATCATTTTTATGTCAATATGAACTTGTGTCTTGAATCTTTCGGATCTGAATATTCATACCACAATTAATAAGAATCACATTGAAATTATGCCAAGTAGCACTCCGCATCAAAAATTCTATTTTTATCATTTACCTACTCGAGGACGAGCAGGAATTAAGCTTGGGGATGCTGATACGTCTCCAACTTATCTATAATTTTTGATTGATCCATGCTATATTATTTACTGTTTTGAATGTTTATGGGCTTTATTATACACTTTTATATCATTTTTGGTACTAACCTATTAACCTAGAGCCCAGTGCTAGTTTCTGTTTTTTACCCTATTTTAGGGTTTCGAAGAAAAGGAAAACCAAACGGAGTCCAATTGACCTGAAACTTCACAGAACTCATTTTTGGAAGGAAAGAAGCCCAGAAGACTTGGAGTGCATGTCGGGGGATCTGCAAGGAGGTCACAAGGAAGGGGGGGCGCCCACAACCCTGGTCGTGCCCTCCACCCTCGTGAGCCCCTCGTGGCCCCTCTGACGTACTTCTTCCGCCTATATATCTCCATATACCCTAAAAACATTTGTGAACACAATAGATCGGTAGTTCCACCGCCATAAGCCTCCGTAGCCACCGAAAGCCAATCTAGACCCGTTCTGGCACCCTGCCAGAGCGGGAAATCATTCTCCGGTGGCCATCTTCATCATCTCGGTGCTCTCCATGACGAGGAGGGAGTAGTTCTCCCTCGGGGCTGAGGGTATGTACCAGTAGCTATGTGTTTGATCTCTCTCTCTCTCGTGTTCTTGAGGTGATACGATCTTGATGTATCGCGAGCTTTGCTATTATATTTCGATCCTATGATGTTTCTTCCCCCCTCTACTCTCTTGTAATGAATTGAGTTTCCCCTTTGAAGTTATCTTATCAGATTGAGTCTTTAAAGATTTGAGAACACTTGATGTATGTTTTGCCATGGATATCTGTGGTGACAATGGGATATCACGTGATTCACTTGATGTATGTTTTGGTGATCAACTTGCGGGTGCCGCCCATGAACCTATGCATAGGGGTTGGCACACGTTTTCGTCGTGATTCTCCGGTAGAAACTTTGGGGCACTCTTTGAGGTCCTTTGTGTTGGTTGAATAGATGAATCTGAGATTGTGTGACGCATATCGTATAATCATACCCACGGATACTTGAGGTGACATTTGAGTATCTAGGTGACATTAGGGTTTTGGTTGATTTGTGTCTTAAGGTGTTATTCTAGTACGAACTCTAGGGCTGTTTGTGACACTTATAGGAATAGCCCAACGGATTGATTGGAAAGAATAACTTTGAGGTGGTTTCGTACCCTACCATAATCTCTTCGTTCGTTCTCCTCTATTAGTGACTTTGGAGTGACTCTTTGTTGCATGTTAAGGGATAGTTATGTGATCCAATTATGTTAGTATTGTTGAGGGAACTTGCACTAGCGAAAGTATGAACCCTAGGCCTTGTTTACCATCATTGCAATACCGTTTATGCTCACTTTTATCATTAGTTACCTTGCTGTTTTTATATTTTCAGATTACAAAAACTATTATCTACTATCCATATTGCACTTGTATCACCATCTCTTCGCCGAACTAGTGCACCTATACAATTTACCATTGTATTGGGTGTGTTGGGGACACAAGAGACTCTTTGTTATTTGGTTGCAGGGTTGCTTTAGAGTCCTACGCCTCCTACGGATTGATAAACCTTAGGTCATCCTCTTGAGGGAAATTTGCTACTGTCCTACAAACCTCTGCACTTGGAGGCCCAACAACGTCTACGAGAAGAAGGTTGTGTAGTGGACATCAACCGTCTATGATGCTAATTTCGAAAGGTTCTAGATATTGCATGTGAAACTTGCTACTGGTGCAGTTGTGTAATGGGGTAGCTGAGTGCTGAAGCTATATCATGTTGTACTCCGATGTATTTCAATTATGAAATCATGCTTCCTTAATATGGAAATGGAATATATTATGTGCTTAATATGAATGTCAGTTAGATTAGTAAATGGATTATTAATAGTAGGGTAATTAGCCTGCTAATTGGCCAATTACCTTGCTAATTGGGTTTTCCTATTGCAAACAGTTAATGAGAAAACACCGTGGGCGATGACCTCAGTCAACGCACACAGTTTCTAGGAATAAACCGTGTTGGATCAATGAAAAATCACACACGACATTCTCTTCAAAACTGTTTGTGTTACGCCGCCTTGCGCAAACTTTTTCCTTGTAGTGACTGTGTGGGATGTATATACGAACGGAAACGTTTATTGGTGACTGACTATGTTGGATGTACTTACGACCGGAAATGATTTCGCATGTATAATTGTATTTTTTTAGCACTACTTTATGTATTTCTGTATTTGAGTGCTCGCCGGTCGCACACGACCTCATTTTGCCGAGCATGTGTGCCAGGAGGGCATATCCCCAATGGTTTCTGGGTCATGTGGGAAGGACCCCCCCCCCTATCGCCCACACTCACTTGGTGACGGTTCTGAATGCCATCGGGGAAAGGGGTTAAAAACCGTTTGTTTAGGACCGACATGTACCAATGTACTACTATCAAAACTATCATACTACTTTGCTACTGATCACTTTGTTGCAGATAATTAATCTCCTGGTGTAGTTGAATTGACAACTCAGCTGCTAATACTTAAAAATATTCTTTGGCCCCCCTTGTGTCGAATCAATAAATTTGGGTTGAATACTCTACCCTCAAAAACTATTGCGATCCCCTATACTTGTGGGTTATCAGTACTCTGAATGTGTACTTGGATGAATTCAACTTAATTTCATACCTTCTCAGATTGGCGAAGGTTTCAGCGAGGTCAGTCAGCAGGTCAGAACTCTTGCGTGACTTAACCACAATATCATCCATGTACGCCTCCACATTCCGACTGATCTGAGTGAGAAAGCACTTTTGGATTATGCGCATGAATGTGGCGCCAGTGTTTTTGAGACCGAATGGCACAGTAACATAGCAAAAACACCCAAATGGGGTGATGAAGGCCGTTTTTATTTCATCTGGCCCATACAGTCAAATCTGATGGTATCCGGAATACGCATCAAGAAAAGACAAACACTCACACCCCACAGGCGAGTCGACTATCTGATCGATGCGAGGGAGCGAAAATGATCTTTCGGGCAGGCCCAATTGATATGTTTGAAGTCAATGCACATACAGAGTGAATTATCCTTCTTGGGGACCATGACGATGTTGGCGAGCCACTTGAAGTAGTATATCTCATGGATGAACTCAGCTTGCAGGAGCCGAGCCACCTCCTCACCAATCGCCTTTTCTCTTCTCTGCGGTGGACCGGCGGAGATGCTCCTTGGTAGGTTTAGCTTTGGAGTCGACACGCAAATGGTGCTCAGCCAGCCCCCTGGGTACACCTGGCATGTCCGATGGTTTCCATGTGAAGATGTCCCAGTTCTCACGGAGGAACTGGATGAGCGCGGCTTCCTATTTGCTACCGAGTGTTGTTGAGATGTGGGTTGGAGCAGTTATGGGATCTTCCGGATGAATGTGAACTGGCTTCATTTCACCGGCCGACTGCAATGCAGATTCAGAAGCAGGCTTCTTGGCATGGAGCAAATCACTCGGATCAGCATTCTTCTTGTACTCTTCTAGTTCCACCACTGCCATTTGCTCATCGGCGATCTTGGAACCCTTCTAGAGGCATTCTTCTGCTCTCTGCCTATTCCCAGTGACCGTGATCACACCTTTGGGTCCGGGCATCTTCAATTTGAGGTACACGTAACATGGACGGGACACGAAACGAGCATATGCTGGCCTTCCAAAAATAGCGTGATCGGCACTGTGAAAGTCTACCACTTCGAACATCAGCTTTTCTTTGCGAAAATTCTTGGAATCACGAAAAACCACATCTAGAGAAATCTGTCCAAGTGACTTTGCCTTCTTCCCTGGGATGACTCCGTGGAACTGCATGTTGCTTTCACTAAGTCGGGACATGAGAATGCCCATCCCCTAGAGGGTCTCAGCATACAGAATGTTCAGACCACTGCCACCATCCATGAGAACTTTACGCAGTCGAGTGCCTCCAATGACTGGGTCGACCACCAAAGCTTGCCGCCCGGGGGTAGCAACGTGAGCTGGGTGGTTTGACTAGTCGAATGTAATAGGAGTCTTTGACCACTTGAGGTATGTTGTAGTTGCCGGAGCAACCATGTTCACAACTTCGTTGATGAATTTCAGTTGACTTTTGCTCTCAACATCAGCAAAAATCACCAAACTAGCATTGACCTTCAGGTAATCATCGGTCTATTCTTCATCATCATCCTTATCAGGGCCTTTCTCACTCTGCTAACCTTCACGGAACTATTGGATAAGGAACATGCAGTGTCGAGTGTTGTGCTTAGGCAAAATCAGGTTGCCTTCCTCATCTTTCTTTGTGTGGATGGGACACGGTAAATCCAGGACGTCCTGGCCTGACTGGTCCTTCATCTTTTCGGGTACCCACGACCCCTTGGGCTTTCCTTTGAACATTCCTTGTGTATTTACTACTGAGCTTCTGCCTGACCCGTGGCTTCAGCTTTACGTTTCTGCTTCCGACTGCGATTTCCACCCCAAGTGTCGGGGTCGGGTGTCTTCCCCTTGCCGTTACAGAGTCGGTCTTATTCTTCGCCATTCACGTACCGAGTGGCTATTTCCATCATCCAATTCAGAGTCATGGCCCCAGAACGACCAAACTTCAGTGTGTGCTCTTTGTATCGTACGCCTTCCTTGAAAGCACAGACTGCTTGGTGCTTAGAAACGTTCTCCACCAAATGGTGAAGTGTGGTTCAACGGCGTCGGCGGGCAAATGATGAGGTCGACTTGGTCAGAGCCCGGACAGTCATGGAGCAATAAATCCTTGGTAATTATGCATTAAGGAGTTGCCCACGTCCAGAATCTGCATGCATGAGGCGTTAGGACTAATTAAGCAAGACTTAAGCTGGTCATGCATGCAATGGAAGTTTCAAATTCCCACGGATCATTTTCTGCATGTAGATTTATTGCCACGCCATTGGGCTTGTGCCTTCATCACGGAAGTTGCAGCAGGGCGGATGCCAGCGGGAGGAGTCGCCACGCACGGGGTGCGCGGCCAGCCCCGACATCCGTGTCGCGACATGCCTGAGCCACCACCACGGGGGCCACAACTGGGCCACCGACGCCTAGAAGATGACTCGCCATGTGCGGGGGGAGTTGCCGGCCTTCGGCAGCTGCGCCGTGTGGGGCACACCGCTGGTTGCGATGCCCTGCCACACGGGAAGCCAGTAGTTGGTCGGATATGAGCCTCCGCCGCAGAGACCATGGCCAAGCAAACGATGGAAGGAGCGGGCCAAGGATGATGGAGCAGTCGTAGAGGACATAGAGTTCACCGGTCGGGAGGAACACACTGCCTGCTTGCCGTCGATTGGAATCAGTGCAATGATATGCCATTGATTGCGACGCTTCTCCGCGCGAGAGCCGAATTGCCGATCAAAGCCTCCTGGAAGAAGAACAGGAGGTTGTTCCGAAGAGCGTCGCGGCAGTGCGCCGTGTCGTGTCATCGCGAAGATGAGTTGGCCGTCCTCCATGATGTTGGGAAATGAGGCGGTCGGCCACCATGTCGCCGTGAGACGAGGTAGTCTTCCTACACGCCTGGTGTCCTCCCTTCTTCGTTACTCTCGAGCTGTATTTCCTGATAAATGGATGAATAAAAACAGAGAACCATCTGCATCATGTTTCTACAGACACCATGCCCCATGGTGGGTGCCAACTGTCATTGGAACAGATCTGACAGTAGAGATATGGGGTACGTAGGAGGAGGTAGTGCCTAGCTACGGTGAGGTTGTACACTCGGTTTCACGAGTTCAGGCCCCTCTCGGAGGAGGTAACAGCCCTACATCTCGGTGCTGCGGAGGCTTGTTGATTAGAGTATTGACTTACAGGGGGTGCAAACCCTTGTGCAAGAGTGGAGGGGTGGCTTATATAGAGTACACCCACCCCTCGCAGTCCTCAGTTACGCAAGGGTTCAATGAGAGTATAATGTCACGTACATTACTGGTAACGCCCGTATTAAATGATTTTATGATGACGGAGTGAATGTCTGGCCGTTGTCGTCCAGGGGTGGCTCTAGGCCTTCTATCGTTCGAGTGGATTCTTGACTTCCGAGTGAATAACGATGGTCGAGTGGAATTGGGATATCTGAGTGAGACCTTCTGTCGAGTGGATTGCACTTCATGAGGAGTTCAGTCAGTATCTTCTGTTTAACTTTGCAGTTCTTGCCCTCTTGTACAGTGTCCTTGGGTAGGGCATACAGGTCAGGCCAATGACCCTACACTAGGTACATGTCATCGTCAGGGTCCTTCCCACATGACCCACAAACCGTCGGGGATAGGGAGCCTTGATGCATATACAGTACTTGCTACTCGTTTGTGCTCGCATTGCCATCGCAGTCGGTATTCTGTGGTGCTACATTTACGATGCGCAGACCATCACAAACGGTTCACTATTATAGAACGTGTATGACAAGTAGACAATCACACACATTCACTTTTCCCAAATCGTATGCGATAACTAATTAAGAAGATTAGTGATGTCAACTACACAACCTTCTTCTTGTAGACGTTTGTAACACCCCGGATGTAACTTTCCAATTTGTACTCCAACTCTTGACGTTTCCGGCGTTAAGTTATATTGATCTCCTCAGGTTCGGGTCTTTTTCTCCGTGTGTTGTTATCGTTGTCATGCATCTCATATCATGTCATCATGTGCATTACATTTGCATATGTGTCCGTCTCTTGCATTCGAGCAATTTCCCCGTTGTCCGTTTTGCATTCCGGCGTTTCGTTCTCCTCCGGTGGCCATTTCTAGCTTTCTTTCATGTGTGGGGATTAAACATTTCTGGATTGGACCGAGACTTGCCAAGCAGCCTTGGTTTACTACCGGTAGACCGCCTGTCAAGTTTCGTATCATTTGGACTTCGTTTGATACTCCAACGGTTAACCGAGGGACCGAAAAGGCCTCGTGTGTGTTGCATCCCAACACCCCTCCAATTTGTCCCAAAACCCACCTAAGTCTTCTCCATCATCTAGATCGTTCGATCACGATCGCGTGGCCGAAAACCGCACCTCATTTGGACTCTCCTACCTCCCTCTATGCCTATTTAAAGTCCCCCCCCTCGAAATTCGGATCTCCTCCTTCCCCCGAAACCCTAAAAATCCATCTCGCGCGCCGCCAGACACTTTCCCTGCCGACGGACGTGTCCACCGCCGTGTCCGCTGCCACGTGGCAGCCTCCCATACGCCCGCCTCCCTCTCTCTCCACCGCCGCCGCCGGAGCCCGCCGCGGCCCGTGGCCGGCCCGCCCGCGCCCGCGCACGGGCCAGAGGAGCCGCCGCCGCCGCCTCCTTCTTCCTCCTCCGCCCGACGCCCCTTGCCGCCGCCATCGCCGCCCCGCTGCGTACCTCACCGCCGCCGCCCGCGGGAAGCCTCGGCTTCGCCGCCCGACCCCGCCGCGGCAACCGCCGAGCGCCGCCACCGTCGTCCCCGCCTCCTCGTCGTCCGGCCACTCCGGCGACCTCCTCCGACGTCATCCCCGCCGCCGGTCTACAGTGCTCCGGCTGCCTCGATTTCTGTGCGCGACATCTAGATCCAAAAAACCCTAGGTCATATTCGTCTAAGTCCCAGATATTTTCAGTCCATGTGCACATGTTCATGACCCCGTAACTTTGCATCCGTAGCTCCGATTCATGCATATAGCATATCAAAATGTTCATCTCAGAGAGTACATCATTTCATTCCATTGCATCATTTTCATTTGAGTTCATCTTGATGCCCGAAATGCTATTAGAAGAGGGCTACTTGAGATAATTGCCAGATCTGCTACTCTGTTTAGCTTTTTGTCATTTTTGCCATGATTAATGTGTGCATGATATGCCCTGATGCTCTACATGTGTTTTGTTAAGGGTTTTGTCATCTTTCCAGAGGTGCAACCCAGGTATTTTTGTGATGTGTGTGGTGACTTGTGCAAGCTTGCAAAGTGGTGCACTTGCTAATTCTATTTTCAGGGACTTAGTAATTTCACTAAGTCTTGCAGCTGTTTATCTCATGATGCCATATGTTCATGTTGTTTCCTAGTGATCCGTGCCTCTTTTGAGGATGATCAGTAAGGATGTTTTGTTAATATTGTAGTGCTCTATCCATCCATGTCTTTGTTTGCAATTATAGAGCACCCTAGCTTGAGTCAATCGAGCTCTACTTTTGCTACATTGTGAATCTGGGCAGATTGTCAACTTGTTTGCAATTTTGCCGATGATGTTGTAGTTGATCCGTGCATGCTATGGTATTGTTCTTGACATGTCTAGATTGAATTTTGTGCCTTCTTGATGGTTGTATGCTTGTCTTGCCATCACTTGCACCGTAGTTAGTGCATCGAGCTCATAAACATGCCTACTTGAGCTATATTTCAGCTTGCTCCAGTTTTCACCAAGTATGAAAACTGATTATGTTTTTGCTATGTTCACATGCTTGCAATTGTATTTTCTGGTCCTTTTTGGCTCAAGGTCACTAAGGGATTTTTGTTAAGCTCTTTGAGTAGCTCCATGCCATGCTTTACTTTGCCATGTTCAGATCCTGTAGCATGTAGTTTTGTTGCTCCGAAGAGTGCTACCTGATCTGAAATTCCAGACAAGTGTTAATTTCACTAAGTCTGAGATCTGTTTGCCATATGCATTTTTGCCATGCTTGTTTGAACCTGTTTATGGATGAATTTGCCGTAGCTCAGTGCTAGACTTTTATTAAGCATCTTGTATGCATCCCTGCCATGTATTTTGTTGTCATGTTTGGTTGCTGTAGCATGTTCATCTCATTGCATTTAGATGCCTACTTGCTGTAAATCGCAGACCGGTGTCATTTTTGAATCGCTTGCCATTTCCATACCGTAACTCCGATTCCGGAGTTCTTTTTATCGTTTTCAAGCGATTTCATCTCATCTTTCCAGTGGCACACTTGGTTTTCCAAGTTGAGTCCAGGTTCATGCATTTCCTGTCATATCTTGCATTTTGCATCCCGCATCGCATTCCGCATAGCATATCATCATTGCATCATATTGCTTGGTCTTGCACGTGGTTGATTGTATCATTGTTGCTTGTTTGTCTTGTTTTGGTCGAGCCGGGAGACGAGTTCGCTAACAAGGAGCCCATTGAGTTTGCTTTCGAGGATCCAATCAACTCTGACAACTGTGCAGGCAAGATGATCATACCCTCGAAATCACTACTATCTTTGATATGCTAGTTTGCTCGCTCTTTTGCTATGCCATTGCTACGATGCCTACCATTTGCTTTCAAGCCTCCCAAATTGCCATGTCAAACCTCTAACCCACCATGTCCTAGCAAACCGTTGATTGGCTATGTTACCGCTTTGCTCAGCCCCTCTTATAGCGTTGCTAGTTGCAGGTGAAGATTGAAGGCCGTTCCTTGCTGGAACCTTTATTTACTTGTTGGGCTATCATTATATTATCTTGCTATCTTAATGCATCTATATACTTGGTAAAGGGTGGAAGGCTCGGCCTCTCGCCTAGTGTTTTGTTCCACTCTTGCCTCCCTAGTTTCCGTCATATCAGTGTTATGTTCCCGGATTTTGTGTTCCTTACGCGGTTGGGTTATAATGGGAACCCCTTGATAGTTCGCCTTGATTAAAGCTTTTCCAGCAATGCCCAACATTGGTTTTACAATTTCCCACCTAGCCTTTTCTTTCCCTTGGGTTCTGTAGACTCAAGGGTTATCATTATTTTAACCCCCCCGGGCTAGTGCTCCTCTGAGTGTTGGTCCACTTGTCAGCTACCGGTGGCCACCAGGGGCAACTCTGGGCTGGCCTACCCGTACCTAGGACAATCTGAGTGTGCCCTGAGAAAGAGATATGTGCAGCTCCTATCGGGATTTGTCGGCCCATTCGGGCGGTGTTGCTGGTCTTGTTTTAACCTGTCGAAGTGTCTTGAGTAACCGAGATACCGAGTCTGATCGGAACGTCTTGGGAGGAGGTCTATTATTTCGTTGACCGTGAGAGCTTGTCATGGGCTAAGTTGGGACTCCCCTGCAGGGATTGAACTTTCGAAAGCCGTGCCCACGGTTATGGGCAGATGGGAATTTGTTAATGTCCGGTTGTAGATAACTTGAACCTTAATTTATTTAAAATGAATCAACTGAGTGTGTTACCGTGATGGCCTCTTCTCGGCGGAGTCCGGGAAGTGGACACGGTGTTGGCGTAATGTTTGCGCAGGTTGTCCTCTAGTTTCTCGCTCGTGCTTTGCCTCCTCTTCTCGCTCTCTTTTGCGAATAAGTTGGCCACCATATATGCTAGTCGCTTGCTGCAGCTCCACATATTTTTACCTTGCCTTACCTATAAGCTTAAATAGTCTTGATCGCGAGGGTGCGAGATTGCTGAGTCCCTGTGGCTCACAGATTACTATTACACCAGATGCAGGGCCTGATGATTCCGCTCCAGGAGACGCGTATGAGCTCAAGTGGGAGTTCGACGAAGACTCTCAATGTTACTATGTTTCCTTTCCCGATGATCAGTAGTGGTGCCCAGTTGGGGGTGATTGGGACCGTGTCGCTTGTTGGGTTATCTTTTATTTTGGCACCGTAGTCGAGCCATGAGTGTTTGGATGATGTAATGTTATTTATGTACTTGATTGACGTGGCGAGTGTAAGCCAACTATGTTATCTCCCCTTTTATTATCATATTACATGGGATGTTGTGAAGATTGCCTAACTTGCGACATATGCCTTCAATGCGATTATGCCTCTAAGTCGTGCCTCGACACGTGGGAGATATAGTCGCATCGAGGGAGTTACAAGTTGGTAATCAGAGCCTTCCCCGACCTTAGGAGCCCCATTGCTTGATCGTTTTTAGCGGCCGAGTTGTGTCTAGAAAAAAATGTTTTGAGTCATTTAGGAATTATATACCGGAGAGTTTAGGAATTATTTTTACTTCCCAGTCTCCTCATCGCTCTGGTAAGGCATCCTAATGTAGAGTTTTGACTCTTCTCTTCTCAAATTTCACTAAAAAAAATTTAGGATCACGCGGGTATCTTGGAATCGTTCCGATGGTTTTATGACGAGAACATTGTCTTGGTGCCTCCTGTCAGGGGTTTAGTGGAAGTGTCCCGGGGAGTTGAGCTCTGAGGTGTTGTCATCATAATTTTATCGTTGCAGTTCTGGAATACCTGAGTTTAGTACGCCGACATCAAAAATCTCTTTTATGCAGTTTGTTGGTGAGATAACCTCGACGCCACCCAGTACTGCGGCGGGAGTTCGGGAGTATTGCCATAACTTGTATAACGGATGATTTTCGAAGGTTGAGGTAGATGGTTTCCGAAGGTTTCTTGGTTATGTGTTGAAGGATGGATACAGCTGGATGTAGGATTTGCTAGTTTGGGTGAGATATTATGCTTCCCCTGTATCCCCAACACCTGATTGCATAACCGGAAAGGTTCGGGAGTTTCATTGGTGGGAATTCTTGTAGATCTAGTTCTTCTTCCACGGATATTGGTTTGAGATTGGGATTTCTTACCGATTATTCGTTCTTGATCCGTACCTTGTTGATTTATTTCTCTACCTTAATTCTACGTGGCTTCTCAATTTATGGATATGTGATCATTTCAATAGGAATGCATTCGTCCATTTTGTTCGGATGTGAAGACTATATGTTGCAATTTTCATTTCGTTGGATTCAGCTTCAATATTTGTCTGTCAATGTGCTAATGGTGGTCAACCTCTTCAGGATGGCTCCTCCAACGCGCACGACTCCGAATCCTAATCCGCCACCACCTCCACCTCCTCCGGAGGCATGGCAAGCTGTGATGGCTGCAACTAATGCAAATACACAGTTGATCATGCAAATTCTTCAAGAGCGCAATCAAGGCAACCAAGGGAATCAAGGCAGCAATCAGAATCACTTTGCTACACTCAACCAGTTCCTTGCTAACGGGCCAAAGACTTTCAGCAATTGTGTTGAGGCAACCAATGCTGACGATTGGCTTGTGGATCTGTGCAAGCATTTCAAGTGCAGTAACGTCAGGCCTGAGGACTTTGTCAAGTTCGCTTCCTTCCAACTCAAAGATCAAGCTGCAGAATGGTTCCAGCAGTACAAGGACTCCAGAGGTGGACGTGTTATCACTTGGGATGATTTCCGTCGAGATTTCCGAGCTCATCATATTCCCCAGAGCGTGGTTGAAAGCAAGCGTGAGGAATTCCGCAATCTGAAGCAAGGCTCTTTATCTGTCTATGACTACAACAAGTTGTTCCAGAAGCTCGCCCGCTTTGCCAAGCAGGATGTCCCTGATGAGAAGAGCATGATATATCAGTTCATGGGTGGTCTCAGAGAAGAAATTCAGCTAGCTCTTGTCCTCTTTGAGCCCTTGAGATACGATGAGTTCTACAACATGGCACTAAAACAAGAGGCTGCTCAGTTGAAGTGTGATGCTTCCAAGAAGCGAGCCAGAGATGTTACTCCTTCTTCCTCTACTCAAGTGGCCAAGCAGCAGAAGTATTGGCTTCCTCCTCCTCCGTTCCGTCAGCCGTATCAGCAGAAGAGCAAAGGTGGCAGTGGTTCTTCCCACCCACCCAACCCTGGCTTTCAGAACAAGACTTCGTCTCAAGCTCCAAGATCGAGTGCTCCGTATCACCGTCCGCTTTCAGAGGTCACGTGCAACAAGTGCCAACAGAAGGGTCACTATGCCAACAAGTGTTTCAACCAGAGGCATCTTCCCCCTCCTCCTCCTGTCAGATCGGCAAGTACAGCAGTGGTCAAGCATAACCCCAAGCATGCCAAGGTCAATTTGATGAATGCAGCTCAGGCAGAGGACTCGTCAGATGTGATCATGGGTAACCTTCCTGTTAATGATATACCTGCAAAAGTTCTTTTTGACACTGGTGCATCGCATTGCTTCATCTCGAGACCGTTTACAAATAGGCATGATTTGGTTTCGCAAGTTTTGCCTAGTCCTTTAGCAGTTGTCTCTCCCGGTGAGTGCATGCAGGCTAACTCCATCGTTCCGGATGTTACTATCACTTTGGGTGACTACAAGTTTCTAGCTTCCCAACGGTTCTTGGTGACTCAGATATTGATCTTATTCTCGGAATGGATTGGCTTTCTAAGCACAAGGCACATCTTGATTGTGCAGCAAGGCAGATTCAATTGACTCATTCGTCTGAGGATGTAATTGTCTTTGCCGCTCGTGATGATACCATCCGTCTGTTTTCTCTCAATGAAAGGGGTGAATTGGATGCTATTTCGCAAATTCCAGTCGTTTGCGAATATCAAGACGTCTTTCTAGAAGAGCTTCCAGGAATGCCTCTGCACCGGCCAGTCGAATTCGTTATTGATCTTGAGCCTAGCACGGAACCTGTGTGCAAGCGTCCTTACAAGCTCGGACCTGAAGAGTTGAAGGAGCTAAAGAAGCAACTTGATATTCAAGAGAAAATGGGTCTCATCCGGCCTAGTTCTTCTCCGTGGGGTTGTGGTGTTCTTTTTGTGAAGAAGAAGGATGGAACGGACTGACTTTGTGTTGATTACCGTCCAGTGAACAAGAAGACCATCAAGAACAAATACCCACTTCCCAACATCAATGATCTGTTCGAACAACTCAAAGGTGCCCAAGTATTCTCCAAGCTTGATCTACGTATGGGTTATCATCAGATTCGAATCCGTGAGCAAGATATTCCCAAGACGGCTTTCAGGACAAGCTTTGGTTCATATGAATACATTGTCATGTCTTTTGGCCTCATCAACGCTCCTCCGACGTTCTCTCGCATGATGAACTTCATCTTCAACGCCTACACCAATGACTTTCTTTTGGTCTATCTCGACGGCATTCTGGTTTTCTCCAAGAACAAGGAAGATCATGCCAAGCACTTGCGTTTGGTTCTTGATAAGCTCAGGGAACATCAGTTCTACGCCAAGTTCTCCAAGTGTGAATTTTGGCTTGATGAGGTTCTTTATCTTGGTCATATCATCTCTGCCAAGGGCATTGCCGTGAATCCTGAGAAGGTGTCTGCAATTGTGAATTGGGGACCTCCTCAGAACGTGAAGCAACTCCGCAGCTTTCTCGGTCTCGCAAGCTATTGCCGAAGATTCGTTGAAAACTTTTCTAAAATCGCGAAGCCTCTCTCAAATCTTCTCCAGAAGCACGTCAAGTACGTTTGGTCTCCGGAGTGTGACATTGCTTTCAACACTTTGAAAGAGAAATTGATCACTGCTCCAGTTCTGACGCCGCCTGATGAATCCAAGCCGTACGAGGTCTTTTGTGATGCCTCTCTCCAAGGTCTTGGCGCGGTGTTGATGCAAGAGAAGAAATTTGTTGCTTATACCTCTCGCCAGTTGAAGACTAATGAGAGGAACTACCCCACTCATGATCTCGAGTTGGCAGCAGTTGTGCATGCCCTTTTGACTTGGAGACATCTTCTATTGGGAACAAAAGTGGACATTTTCACTGATCACAAGAGTCTCAAGTACATCTTCACTCAGCCTAATCTCAACCTCAGACAAACTCGATGGGTCGAAATGATTCAAGAGTATAATCCGAGTATCGAGTATACTCCAGGCAAGGCCAATGTGATTGTTGACGCATTGAGCAGGAAAGCTTACTGCAACAGTCTGATTCTCAAGCCTTATCAACCCGAGCTTTGTGAAGCTTTCCGCAAACTTAATCTGCAAGTTGTTCCTCAAGGTTTCCTCGCCAACCTTCAAGTCTCTCCTACCTTGGAAGACCAGATTCGCCAAGCCCAGCTTCTTGATGCTATGGTGAAAAAGGTGAAGATTGGGATTGCCAAGAGTCAGTCCAAGTACAAGTGCTACCGCCTTGATGACAAGGACACTCTCTTCTTCGAGGATCGTATTGTTGTACCCAAAGGTGACCTTCGTAAAGTGATCATGAACGAGGCTCACAATTCTCTCCTCTCCATCCACCCTGGGAGCACGAAGATGTATCAGGACCTCAAGCAAGCTTATTGGTGGACTCGAATGAAGCGCGAGATTGCTCAATTCGTGAATGAATGTGATGTCTGCAGAAGAGTGAAGGCAGAACACCAAAGGCCAGCGGGTCTCCTCCAACCTCTTGCCATTCCAGAATGGAAGTTTGACCACATTGAAATGGACTTCGTGACTGGGTTTCCAAAGTCCAAGCGTGGAAATGATGCTATATTCGTTGTCATCGTCAAACTCACCAAAGTGGCTCAATTTCTGCCTATTAAAGAGTCGATCACTGCAGCTCAATTGGCGGAACTCTATACCTCTCGTATTGTCTCTCTGCGCGGTATTCCACAAGTGATCTCTTCAGACCATGGAAGCATCTTTACCTCGAAGTTTTGGGATTCTTTTCAGAAGGCCATGGGCACGAACATCCGCTTCAGCACAGCTTTCCATCCTCAAACTAGCGGTCAAGTCGAGCGTGTCAACCAGATTCTTGAAGATATGCTCAGGGCTTGTGTGATCTCCTTCGGCATGAAGTGGGAGGATAGTCTTCCTTATGCTGAATTCTCCTACAACAACAGTTTTCAAGCAAGTTCGGGCAAGGCCCCATTCGAAATTCTGTATGGCAGGAAGTGCCGTACCCCTCTCAACTGGTCTGAAACCGGTGAACGTCAGCTTTTGGGTAATGACTTAATCACAGAGGCAGAAGAAATGTGCAAAGTCATTCAAGATAACCTCAAAGTAGCCCAATCCCGTCAGAAGAGCTACTATGATAGTAAGCACCGTGATTTGGCTTTCGAGATCGGAGATCATGTTTACCTCCGTGTCTCTCCTAGGAAAGGTACTCATCGCTTCGGTATCAAAGGGAAGCTTGCCCCTAGATACGTGGGACCTTTCAAGATTGTCAAGAAGAGAGGCGACCTCGCCTATCAACTCAAGCTTCCTTCAAACTTTGCAAATGTTCATGACGTGTTCCATGTCTCTCAGCTTCGAAAGTGCTTCAAGACTCCTGACCGCACCGTCAACTTCGAGGACATTGAGCTCCAAGAAGATCTCTCCTATCGTGAGCACCCAGTTGCTATTCTTGAAGAGACTGAACGCAAGACTCGCAACAAGTCAATCAAATTTCTCAAAGTCAAGTGGTCACACCATTCCGACCGTGAAGCTACCTGGGAACGTGAGGATCACCTCCGTTCTGAGTACCCGGCATTCTTTCAGTCCTAGATCTCGGGACGAGATCCTTTCGTAGTGGTGGAGTGTTGTAACAGCCTGGATGTAACTTTCCAATTTGTACTCCAACTCTTGCCGTTTCCGGCGTTAAGTTATATTGATTTCCTCGGGTTCGGGTCTTTGTCTCCGTGTGTTGTTATCGTTCTCATGCATCTCATATCATGTCATCATGTTATTGCATTTGCATACGAGTTTGTCTCTTGCATTCGAGCATTTTCCCCGTTGTCCGTTTTGCATTCCGGCGTTTCGTTCTCCTCCAGTGGCCATTTCTAGCTTTCTTTCGTGTGTGGGGATTAAACATTTCCGGATTGGACCGAGACTTTCCAAGCGGCCTTGGTTTACTACCGGTAGACCGCCTGTCAAGTTTTGTATCATTTGGACTTTGTTTGATACTCCAACGGTTAACCGAGGGACCGGAAAGGCCTCGTGTGTGTTGCAGCCCAACACCCCTCCAATTTGGCCCAAAACCCACCTAAGTCTTCTCCATCATCTAGATCATTCGATCACGATCGCGTGGCCGAAAACCGCACCTCATTTGGACTCTCCTAGCTCCCTCTATGCCTATTTAAAGTCCCCCCCCCCGAAATTCGGATCTCCTCCTTCCCCGAAACCCTAAAAATCCACCTCGCGCGCCGCCGGACACTTTCCCTGCCGACGGACGTGTCCGCCGCCGTGTCCGCCGCCACGTGGCAGCATCCCATACGCCGCCTCCCTCTCTCTCCACCGCCGCCGCCGGAGCCCGCCGCGGCCCGTGGCCGGCCCGCCCGCGCCCGCGCACGGGCCAGAGGAGCCGCCGCCGCCGCCTCCTTCTTCCTCCTCCGCCCGACGCCCCTTGCCGCGTACCTCGCCGCCGCCGCCCGCGGGAAGCCTCGGCTTCGCCGCCCGAGCCGGCGCGCCCGCCGCCGCCCGACCCCGCCGCGGCCACCGCCGAGCGCCGCCACCGTCGTCCCCGCCTCCTCGTCGTTCGGCCACTCCCGCGACCTCCTCTGACGTAATCCCCGCCGCCGGTCTACAGTGCTCCGGCCGCCTCGATTTCCGTGCGCGATATCTAGATCCAAAAAACCCTAGGTCATATTCGTCTAAGTCCCAGATATTTTCAGTTCATGTGCACATGTTCATGACCCTGTAACTTTGCATCCGCAGCTCCGATTCATGCATATAGCATATCAAAATGTTCATCTCAGAGCGTAAATCATTTAAATCCATTGCATCATTTTCATTTGAGTTAATCTTGTTGCCCGAAATGCTGTTAGAAGAGGGCTACTTGAGATAATTGCCAGATCTGCTACTCCGTTTAGCTTTTTGTCATTTTTGCCATGATTAATGTGTGCATGATATGCCCTGATGCTCTACATGTGTTTTGTTAAGCGTTTTGTCATCTTTGCAGAGGTGCAACCCATGTATTTTTGTGATGTGTGTGGTGACTTGTGCAAGCTTGCAAAGTGGTGCACTTGCTAATTCTGTTTTCAGGGACTTAGTAATTTCACTAAGTCTTGCAGCTGTTTATCTCATGATGCCATATGTTCATGTTGTTTCCTAGTGATCCGTGCCTCTTTTGAGGATGATCAGTAAGGATGTTTTGTTAATCTTGTAGTGCTCTATCCATCCATGTCTTTTTTTGCAATTATGGAGCACCCTAGCTTGAGTCAATCAAGCTCTACTTTTGCTACTTTGTGAATCTGGGCAGATTGTCAACTTGTTTGCAATTTTGCCGATGATGTTGTAGTTGATCCGTGCATGCTATGCTATTGTTCTTGACATGTCTAGCTTGAATTTTGTGCCTTATTGATAGGTGTATGCTTTTCTTTCCATGACTTGCACCGTAGTTAGTGCATCGAGCTCATAAACATGCCTACTTGAGCTATATTTCAGCTTGCTCCAGTTTTCACTAAGTATGAAAACTGATTATGTTTTTGCTATGTTCACATGCTTGCAATTGTATTTTTTGGTCCTTTTTGGCTCAAGGTCACTAAGGAACTTTTGTTAAGCTCTTTGAGTAGATCCATGCCATGCTTTACTTGGCCATGTTCAGATCCTGTAGCATGTAGTTTTGTTGCTCCGAAGAGTGCTACCTGATCTGAAATTCCAGACAAGTGTTAATTTCACTAAGTCTGAGATCTGTTTGCCATATGCATTTTTGCCATGCTTGTTTGAACCTGTTTATGGATGAATTGGCCGTAGCTCAGTGCTAGACTTTTGTTAAGCATCTTGTATGCATCCCTGCCATGTATTTTGTTGTCATGTTTGGTTGCTTTAGCATGTTCATCTCATTGCATTTAGATGCCTACTTGCTGTAAATCGCAGACCGGTGTCATTTTTGAATCGCTTGCCATTTCCAAATCGTAACTCCGATTCCGGCATTCTTTTTATTGTTTTCAAGCGATTTCATCTCATCTTTCCAGTGGAACACTTGGTTTTCCATGTTGAGTCCAGGTTCATGCATTTCCTGTCATATCTTGCATTTTGCATCCCGCATCGCATTCCGCATAGCATATCATCATTGCATCATATTGCTTGGTCTTGCACGTGGTTGATTGTATCATTGTTGCTTGTTTGTCTTGCTTGGGTAGAGCCGGGAGACGAGTTTGCTAACGAGGAGCCCGTTGAGTTTGCTTTCGAGGATCCAGTCAACTCTGACAACTGTGCAGGCAAGATGATCATACCCTCAAAATCACTACTATCTTTGCTATGCTAGTTTGCTCGCTCTTTTGCTATGCCATTGCTACGATGTCTACCATTTGCTTTCAAGCCTCCCAAATTGCCATGTCAAACCTCTAACCCACCATGTCCTAGCAAACCGTTGATTGGCTATATTACCGCTTTGCTCAGCCCCTCTTATAGCGTTGCTAGTTGCAGGTGAAGATTGAAGGTCGTTCATTGTTGGAACCTTTATTTACTTGTTGGGATATCATTATATTATCTTGCTATCTTAATGCATCTATATACTTGGTAAAGGGTGGAAGGCTCGGCCTCTCGCCTAGTGTTTTGTTCCACTCTTACCGCCCTAGTTTCTGTCATATCGGTGTTATGTTCCCGGATTTTGCGTTCCTTACGCGGTTGGGTTATAATGGGAACCCCTTGATAGTTCGACTTGATTAAAGCTTTTCCAGCAATGCCCAACATTGGTTTTACCATTTGCCACCTAGCCTTTTCTTTCCCTTGGGTTCTGCAGACTCAAGGGTCATCATTATTTTAACCCCCCCGGGCCAGTGCTCCTCTGAGTGTTGGTCCACCTGTCAGCTACCGGTGGACACCAGGGGCAACTCTGGGCTGGCCTACCCGTACCTAGGACAATCTGAGTGTGCCCTGAGAAAGAGATATGTGCAGCTCCTATCGGGATTTGTCGGCACATTCGGGCGGTGTTGCTGGTCTTGTTTTAACCTGTCGAAGTGTCTTGAGTAACCGAGATACCGAGTCTGATTGGAACATCTTGGGAGGAGGTCTATTCCTTCGTTGACCGTGAGAGCTTGTCATGGGCTAAGTTGGGACTCCCCTGCAGGGATTGAACTTTTGAAAGCCGTGCCCGTAGTTATGGGTAGATGGGAATTTGTTAATGTCCGGTTGTAGATAACTTGAACCTTAATTTATTTAAAATGAATCAACTGTAACACCCTCGATGCGACTATAGCTCCCACGTGTCGAGGCACGACTTAGAGACATAATCGCATTAAAGGCATATGTCGCAAGTTAGGCAATCTTCACAACATCCCATGTAATATGAATAATAAAGGGGAGAACATAGTTGGCTTACCCTCGCCACGTCAATCAAGTGCATAAATTAACATTACATCATCCAAACACTCATGGCCCGGCTACGGCGCCAAAATAAAAGAGAACCCAACATGCGACACGGTCCCAATCACCCCCAACTGGGCACCACTACTGATCATCGGGAAAGGAAACATAGTATCGTTGAGAGTCTTCATCGAACTCCCACATGAGCTCATACGCGTCTCCTGGAGCGGAATCATCGGGCCCTGCATCTGGTGTAATAGTAATCTGTGAGCCACGGGGACTCAGCAATCTCGCACCCTCGCGATCAAGACTATTCAAGCTTATAGGTAAGGCAAGGTAAAATATGAGTGGTGCTGCGGCAAGCGACTAGCAAGTATGGTGGCTAACTTATTCGCAAAGGAGAGCGAGAAGAGGAGGCAAAGCACGAGCGAGAAACTAGAGAACAACCTGCGCAAACATTACTCCAACACCGTGTCCACTTCCCGGACTCCGCCGAGAAGAGGCCATCACGGTAACACACTCGGTTGATACATTTTAATTAATTAAGGTTCAAGTTATCTACAACCGGACATTAACAAATTCCCATCTGCCCATAACCACGGGCACGGCTTTCGAAAGTTCAATCCCTGCAGGGGAGTCCCAACTTAGCCCATGACAAGCTCTCATGGTCAACGAAGGAATAGACCTCCTCCCAAGACATTCCCGGTCAGACTCGGTATCTCGGTAACTCAAGACACTTCGACAGGTTAAAACAAGACCAGCAACACCGCCCGAATGTGCCGACAAATCCCGATAGGAGCTGCACATATCTCTTTCTCAAGGCACACTCAGATTGTCTAAACTTCCGGTAGGCCAGCCCAGAGTTGCCCCTGGTAGCCACCGGCGGCTGACGGTTTGGACCAACACTCAAAGGAGCACTGGCCCGGGGGGGTTAAAATAAGATGACCCTTGAGTCTGCAGAACCCAAGGGAAAGAAAAGGCTAGGTAGCAAATGGTAAAACCAAGGTTGGGCATTGCTGGAAAAGCTTTAATCAAGGCGAACTATCAAGGGGTTCCCATTATAACCCAACCGCATAAGGAACGCAAAATCCGGGAACATAACACCGATATGACGGAAACTAGGGCGGCAAGAGTGGAACAAAACACTAGGCGAGAGGCCGAGCCTTCCACCCTTTACCAAGTATATAGATGCATTAAGATAACATAGCAATATAATGATATCCCAACAAGTAAATAAATGTTCCAACAAGGAACGGCCTCCAATATTCACCTGCAACTAGCAACGCTATAAGAGGGGCTGAGCAAAGTGGTAACATAGCCAATCAACGGTGTGCTAGGACAATGGTGGGTTAGAGGTTTGACATGGCAATTTGGGAGGCTTGCAAGCAAGTGGTAGGCATCGTAGCAATGGCATAGCAAAAGAGCGAGCAAACTAGCATAGCAAAGATAGTAGTGATTTCGAGGGTATGATCATCTTGCCTGCACAGTTGTCAGAGTTGACTGGATCCTCAAAAGCAAACTCAACGGGCTCCTCGTTAGCGAACTCGTCTCCCGGCTCTACCCAAACAAGACAAACAAGCAACAAGGATACAATCAACCACGTGCAAACTCAAACAACACGATGCAAAGATGATATGCTATGCGGGATGCGATGCGGGATGCAAAATGCAAGATATGACAGGAAATGCATGAAGCTGGCCTCAACAGGAAATGCATGAGATGAAATCGCTTGAAAAAAATATAAAGAACGCCGGAATCGGAGTTACGGTTTGGAAATGGCAAGCGATTTAAGAATGACACCGGTCTGCGATTTACAGCAAGTAGGCCTCTAAATGCAACGAAATGAACATGCTACAGCCACCAAACAAGACAAAAGAATACATGGCAGGAATGCACACAAGATGCTTAACAAAAGTCTAGCACTGAGCTACGGCCAATTCATCCATTATGAGGCTCAAACACGCATGGCAAAAACGCAAATGCAAAACAGATTTCAGACTTAGTGAAATTAACACTTGTCTGAAATTTCAGATCATATAGCCCTCTTCGGAGCAACAAAACAACATGCTACAGGACCTGAACATGACAAAGAAAGACATGGCAGGGAGCTACTCAACAAGCTTAACAAAAGTCACTTAGTGACCTTGAGCCAACAGGGAGCACAAAATATACTAACAAGCACACGAACATAGCAAAAACATAATCAGTTTTCAGACTTGGTGAAAACTGGGACATGCTGAAACATAACTCACGAAGGCATGTTTACGAGCTCGATGCACTCACTACGGTGCAAGTCATGGCAAGACAAGTATACATCCATTAAGAAGGCACAAAATACCAGCTAGACATGGCAAGAACAATGGCATAGCATGCACAGATCAACTACAATAACATCGGCAAAATCACAAACAAGTTGACGATCTGCCCAGATTCACAACGAAGCAAAAGTAGAGCTCGATTGACTCAAGCTAGGTTGCTCCATAATTGCAAAAAAAGATATGGATGGATAGAGAATAACAATATTATCAAAACTCCTTTACTGATCATCCTCAAAAGAGGCACGGATCACTAGGAAACAACAAGAACATATGGCATCATGAAGTAAATAATCCCAGACTTAGTGAAAACTACCAAGTCCCTGAAAACAGATTGACCGGGTGCCTCACTTTGCAAGCTTGCACAAGTCACCACACACATCCTAAAAATACATGGGTTGCACCTTTGGATAGATGACAAAACCCTTAACAAAACATATGAAGAACTCACGGGCATATCATGCACACAACAATCATGGCAAAAATGACAAAAGTCTAAGATGAACTAGCAGATCTGACAATTAACTCATGAAGCCTCCTTCTAACAGCATTTCGGGCATCAAGATGAACTCAAATGAAAATGATGCAATGGAATGAAATGAATGAAATGAAACTCCTTCTAACAGCATTTTGATATACTATATGCCCAAATCAGAGCTACGGATGCGGAGATATCACAGGTCAAAGTTTGCATAAAAAATGATGGGAGAGGGGGAAAGTCAACCCTAGGGTTTTTTTTAGATCTGGATCTGGCGCCCGGTACTGTAGTAGTTACTGTAGCAATCCGCGCCGAGGTCACTGGAAATGGCCGCGGTGGTGGCCGGAGTAGACAAGGGAGGCCGAAGAAGGTGCGGTGGCGAGGGGAGGAAGCCGGGGCGGCGCTGGCCGGCGATGGCCGCGGCGAGGAGGTCGGGTGGGGGCGAGTCGCGGCGCGGGGCGGTCCGGTGCGGCAACCCGGGCACCTCGGGCGGCCGGAGTTTGCGAAGGGCAGCGGCGGCGCGGCTCCCGGTGGCTGGAGCCGGCGAAGGAGGCGGCGGTCGCTCGGGAGCGCGGGAGGAGGAAGAAGTCGGGCGGCGGCGGCGCCGACCTGGGCCGCGGGGGCCTCCCGCGGGCTCGGGCGGGCCGGCAGCGGCGGTGGGTGGCACCTGCCATGTGGCGATGCGGGGTTGGCGGCGGCAGAATCCGGACACGTCCAGCTCGCGCGGACGTTGTCCGGCGGCGGCGGAGAGGGATTTTTTTAGGGTTTGAGGAGGGGGATCCGCGAATTTTTTGGAGGGGGGTGTATATATAGGCATAGGGGGAGCTAGGAGAGTCCAAATGAGGTGCGGTTTTCGGCCACGCGATCGTGATCGAATGCTCTAGGACATGGAGCAAAGTTTGGTGGGTTTTGGGCCAAATTGGAGGGGTGTTGGGCTGCAACACACACGAGGCCTTTTCGGTCCCTCGGTTAACTGTTGGAGTATCAAACGAAGTCCAAATGGTACGAAGCTTGACAGGCGGTCTACCGGTAGTAAACCAAGGCCGCTTGGCAAGTCCCGGTCCAATCCGGAAATGTTTAATCCCCACACATGAAAGAAAGCTAGAAATGACCACCGGAGGAGAACGAAGCGCCGGAATGCAAAACGGACAACGGAGAAAATGCTCGAATGCATGAGATGAACACGTATGCAAATGCAATGCACATGATAACATGATATGAGATGCATGACAACGACAACAACACACGGAGACAAAAACCCGAACCCGAGGAAATAAATATAACTTAATGCCAGAAACGGCAAGAGTTGGAGTACAAATTGGGAAAGTTACATCCGGGGTGTTACATCAACTGAGTGTGTTACCGTGATGGCCTCTTCTCGGCGGAGTCCGGGAAGTGGACACGGTGTTGGGGTAATGTTTGTGCAGGTTGTCCTCTAGTTTCTCGCTCGTGCTTTGCCTCCTCTTCTCGCTCTCTTTTGCGAATAAGTTAGCCACCATATATGCTAGTCGCTTGCTGCAGCTCCACATATTTTTACCTTGCCTTACCTATAAGCTTAAATAGTCTTGATCGCGAGGGTGCGAGATTGCTGAGTCCCTGTGGCTCACAGATTACTATTACACCAGATGCAGGTCCTGATGATTCCGCTCCAGGAGACGCGTATGAGCTCAAGTGGGAGTTCGACGAAGACTCTCAACGTTACTATGTTTCCTTTCCCGATGATCAGTAGTGGTGCCCAGTTGGGGGTGATTGGGACCGTGTCGCTTGTTGGGTTATCTTTTATTTTGGCGCCGTAGTCGGGCCATGAGTGTTTGGATGATGTAATGTTATTTATGTACTTGATTGACGTGGCGAGTGTAAGCCAACTATGTTATCTCCCCTTTTATTATCATATTACATGGGATGTTGTGAAGATTGCCTAACTTGCGACATATGCCTTCAATGCGATTATGCCTCTAAGTCGTGCCTCAACACGTGGGAGATATAGTCGCATCGACGAAGTTACAACGTTGTTGGGCCTCCAAGTGCAGAGGTTTGTAGGACAGTAGCAAATTTCCCTCAAGTGGATGACCTAAGGTTTATCAATCTGTAGGAGGCGTAGGATGAAGATGGTCTCTCTCAAGCAACCCTGCAACCAAATAACAAAGAGTCTCTTGTGTCCCCAACACACCCAATACAATGGCAAATTGTATAGGTCCACTAGTTTGGCGAAGAGATGGTGATACAAGTGGTATATGGATAGTAGATAATAGTTTTTGTAATCTGAAAATATAAAAACAGCAAGGTAACGAATGATAAAACTGAGCGTAAACAGTACTGCAATGTGTTGAAACAAGGCCTAGGGTTCATACTTTCGCTAGTGTAAGTTCCCTCAACAATACTAACATAATTGGATCACATAACTATCCCTCAACATGCAACAAAGAGTCACTCCAAAGTCACTAATAGGGGAGAACGAACGAAGAGATTATGGTAGGGTACGAAACCACCTCAAAGTTATTCTTTCCAATCAATCCATTGGGCTATTCCTATAGGTGTCACAAACAACCCTAGAGTTCGTACTAGAATAACACCTTAAGACACAAATCAACCAAAACCCTAATGTCACCTAGATACTCCAATGTCACCTCAAGTATCCGTGGGTATGATTATACGATATGCATCACACAATCTCAGATTCATCTATTCAACCAACACATAGAACCTCAAAGAGTGCCCCAAAGTTTCTACCAGAGAATCACGATGAAAACGTGTGCCAACCCCTATGCATAGGTTCATGGGCGGAACCCACAAGTTGATCACCAAAACATACATCAAGTGAATCACGTGGTATCCCATTGTCACCACAGATATGCACGGCAAGACATACATTAAGTGTTCTAAAATCTTTAAAGACTCAATCCGATAAGATAACTCCAAAGGGGAAACTCAATTCATTACAAGAGAGAAGAGGGGGAGGAGAAACATAAGATCCAACTATAATAGAAAAGCTCGCGATACATCAAGATCGTATCATCTCAAGAACACGAGAGAGAGAGAGAGAGAGATCAAACACATAGCTACTGGTACATACCCTCAGCCCCGAGGGAGAACTACTCCCTCCTCGTCATGGAGAGCGCCGCCGGGATAATGAAGATGGCCACCGGTGAGGGATCCCCCCCTTCGGCAGGGTGCCGGAACAGGGTCCCGATTGACTTTTGGTGGCTACGGAGTCTTCTGGCGGCGGAACTCCCGATCTAATCTCTTTTCTCAAAGTTTTAGGGTACGTGGAGTTATATAGGCGAAAGAAGTACATCAGGGGAGCCACGAGGGCCCCACGAGGTAGGGGGGCGCGCCCTAGGGGGTGGGCGCGCCCCCCACCCTCGTGGCTTCCTCGTTCCTTCCTTGACGTGGGGTCCAAGTCCATCGGGTGGCTTTCGTTCCAAAAATAACTTCTCTAGTTGATTTCCTTCCGTTTCGACTCCGTCTGATATTCCTTTTCTTCAAAACACTGAAATAGGCATAAAACAACAAATCTGGGCTGGGCCTCCGGTTAATAGGTTAGTCCCGAAAGTTAAATAAAAGTGGATAATATAGCCCAATATTGCCCAAAACAGTAGATAATATAGCATGGAGCAATCAAAAATTATAGATACGTTGGAGACGTATCAAGCATCCCCAAGCTTAATTCCTGCTCGTCCTCAAGTAGGTAAATGATAAAAACAGAATTTTTGATGCGGAGTGCTACTTGGCATAATTTCAATGTAATTCTTCTTAATTGTGGCATGAGTATTCAGATCCAAAAGATTCAAGACAAAAGTTCATATTGACATAAAAATAATAATACTTCAAGCATACTAACTAAGCAATTATGTCTTCTCAAAATAACATGGCCAAAGAAAGCTATCCCTACAAAATCATATAGTCTGGCTATGCTCTATCTTCACCACACAAAATATTTAAATCATGCACAACCCCGATGACAAGCCAAGCAATTGTTTCATACTTTTGATGTTCTCAAACCTTTTCAATCTTCATGCAATACATGAGCGTGAGCCATGGACATAGCACTATAAGTGGAATAGAATGGTGGTTGTGGAGAAGAGAAAAAAGGAGAAAATAGTCTCACATCAACTAGGCGTATCAACGGGCTATGGAGATGCCCATCAATAGATATCAATGTGAGTGAGTAGGGATTTCCATGCAACGGATGCACTAGAGCTATAAGTGTATGAAAGCTCAACAAAAGAAACTAGTGGGTGTGCATCCAACTTGCTTGCTCACGGAGACCAAGGGCATTTTGAGGAAGCCCATCATTGGAATATACAAGCCAACTTCTATAATTAAAGATTCCCACTAGTATATGAAAGTGACAACATCGGAGACTCTCTATCATGAAGATCATGGTGCTACTTTGAAGCACCAGTGTGGTAAAAGGATAGTAGCATTGCCCCTTCTCTCTTTTTCTCTCATTTTTTATTTTTTTTATTTTTTTTATTTGGGCCTTCACTTTTTTATGGCCTCTCTTTTTTTATTTGGGCTTCTTTGGCCTCTTTTTTTTCGTCCGGAGTCTCATCCCGACTTGTGGGGGAATCATAGTCTCCATCATCCTTTCCTCACTGGGACAATGCTCTAATAATGATGATCATCACACTTTTATTTTTCTTACAACTCAAGAATTACAACTCAATACTTAGAACAAAACATGACTCTATATGAATGCCTCCGGCGGTGTACCGGGATGTGCAATGACTCATGAGTGACATGTATGAAAGAATTATGAGCGGTGGCTTTGCCACAAATACGATGTCAACTACATGATCATGCTAAGCAATATGACAATGATGAAGCGTGTCATAATAAACGGAACGGTGGAAAGTTGCATGGCAATATATCTTGGAATGGCTATGGAAATGCCATAATAGGTAGGTACGGTGGCTGTTTTGAGGAAGGTAAATGGTGGGTTTATGGTACCGGCGAAAAGTGTGCGCTATTAGAGAGGCTAGCAATGGTGGAAGGGTGAGAGTGCGTATAATCCATGGACTCAACATTAGTCATAAAGAACTCACATACTTATTGTAAAAATCTATTAGTTATCGAAGCAAAGTACTACGCGCATGCTCCTAGGGGGATAGATTGGTAGGAAAAGACCATCGCTCGTCCCCGACCGCCACTCATAAGGAATACAATCAATAAATAAATCATGCTCCGACTTCATCACATAACGGTTCACCATACGTGCATGCTACGGGAATCACAAACTTCAACACAAGTGTTTATCAAATTCACAACTACTCAACTAGCATGACTCTAATATCACCATCTCCATATCTCAAAACAATTATCAAGTATCAAACTTCTCATAGCATTCAACACACTCATAAGAGAATTTTATTATTCTTGAATACATAGCATATTAGGATTTTAAGCAAATTACCATGCTATTTAAGACTCTCAAAATAATCTAAGTTAAGCATGAGAGTTCATCTATTTCTTTAAAATAAAACTACCACCATGCTCTAAAAGATATAAGTGAAGCACTAGAGCAAATGACAAACTACTCCGAAAGATATAAGTGAAGCTCAATGAGTAGTCGGATAATTATGCAACTATGTGAAGACTCTCAAACATTTAATAATTTCAGGTCTTGGTATTCTATTCAAACAGAGAGCAAAGCAAAATAAAATGACATCTAAGAATAGCAAACATCATGTGAAGAAGCAAAAACTTAGGATCAACCGAAACTAACCAATAATTGTTGAAGAAGAAAGGTGGGATGCCAACCGGGGCATCCCCAAGCTTAGATGCTTGAGACTTCTTGAAATATTATATTGGGGTGCCTTGGGCATCCCCAAGCTTGAGCCTTTGTGTCTCCTTAATTCCTCTCATATCACGGTCTCCCTAAATCTCAAAAGCTTCATCCACACAAAACTCAACAAGGACTCGTGAGATAAGTTAGTATAAACCATTGCCAAAACCTTATCATACTCTACTGTAGCAAATCACTAAAATTATTATTCAACATTGCATACTAAATGCCTGTTCATATTTAATAGTCCTATCCTCAAATAGAATCATTAAAGAAGCAAACATATGCAAACAATGCAAACATAACAGCAATCTGCCTAAACAGGATAGTCTGTAAAGAATGCTGCAACATCCATACTTCCCTAGCTCCAAAAATTATTAAAGAAAATTCCCACTGTATTAAATTTATCAGAGCTTAATATGCAAAAGGTTTCAACATTTTATCACATTCTGACTTTTCTAGGGAATTATTGCAACAGCGGTAAACTTTCTGTTTTCAAACAGCAACATGTATACTTGTGACATAAGCATAGTAAAGGCTATCAATGCCTTTTTTATTGAAAAAAAGATGAAAAACATTGTTCTAAATAACAGCAAGAAAATCCTAACAAAATAAATTGACGCTCCAAGCAAAACACATATCATGTGGTGAATAAAAATATAGCTCCAAGTAAAGTTACCGATGAACGAAGACGAAAGAGGGGATGCCTTCCGGGGAATCCCCAAGCTTAGGCTCTTGTCTATCCTTGAATATTACCTTGGGGTGTCTTGGGCATCCCCAAGCTTAGGCTCTTACCACTCCTTATTCCATAGTCCATCGAATCCTTACCCAAAAATTGAAAACTTCACAACACAAAACTTAACAGAAAACTCGTAAGCTCCGTTAGTATAAGAAAATAAATCACCACTTCAAGGTACTGTAATGAACTAATTCTTTATTTATATTTGTGTTAAAACTACTGTATTCCAACTTATATATGGTTCATACCCTCCGATACTACTCATAGATTCATCAAAACAAGTAAACAACACATGAAAAACAGAATCTGTCAAAAACAGAACAGTCTGTAGTAATCTAGATCAAACGTATACTTATGGAACTCATAAAATTCTCAAATAAATTTCTGGACCTGAGTAATTTATCTATTAATCATCTGCAAAAAGAATTAACTAAATATCACACTCCAAATAAAAATGGCAGCAATTCTCGTGAGCGCTAAAGTTTCTGTTTTTTACAGCATGATCAGAAAGACTTCCCCCAAGTCTTCCCAAAGGTTCTACTTGGCACAAACACTAATTAAAAGCATAAAACCACATCTAAACAGAGGCTATATGAATTATTTATTTCTAAACAGGAACAAAAAGAAAGAAACAAAGATAAAGTTGGGTTGCCTCCCAACAAGCGCTATTGTTTAACGCCTCTAGCTAGGCATGACGATTTTAATGATGCTCACATAAAGGATAAGAATTGAAACATAAAGAGAGCATCATGAAGAATATGAATAGCACATTTAAGTCTAACCCACTTCGTATGCATAGGGATTTTGTGAGCAAACAACTTATGGGAACAAGAATCAACTTGCATAGGAAGGTAAAACAAGCATAACTTCAAAACTTTAAGCACATAGAGAGGAAACTTGATATTATTGCAATTCCTACAAGCATATATTCCTCCCTCATAATAATTTTAATTAGCATCATGAATGAATTAAACAATATAACCAGCACCTAAAGCATTCTTTTCATGATCTACAAGCATAGAAATTTTATTACTCTCCACATAAGCAAAATTATTCTCATTCGGGATAGTGGAAGTGTCATAAGAAACTCGAATACTATAAATTGTTTCCACATTAAAAGAATAATGTTCAGAGAATGGGTAACCATAATCATGACAAGTTTTATAAATATAATCACTACTTTTTATGGCATAAGTATCATCACAATAATCATCATAGGTAGGAGGCATGCTATCATCATTATAAATTTGCATATCAAAACTTGGGAGACTAAAAATATCGTCATTAAACATAGCCTTCCCAAGCTTGGGAAAAACATTAATTGCAGCAAATATATTCTCAAAAACATCATCTTCATCAAACATAGCATCCCCAAGCTTGGGCCTTTTCATATAATAAGCATAATGACTCTCATCATTAATTGTATGGATAGCACCAATAATATAGCAATTATCATATTCTTCCAAGAAAGTTCCAAAAAGATTTTCAAGATCATAAGAAGTATCATTATCTTACACAATTATATTTTCATGAGGCACAATAGTAATAGGAGCAACACTATTTGGGAGAGATATCTTTTTACCTCTCTTCCTTTTTCTTTTCTTCTTCTTCACCACATCATGTGTGGGTTCAATCCTCTTTTTGGAGCTCCTTATTAGTGAGATTCGTTGAATAGGAGGCTCCTCCTCGTTACCTGATTCATCATAAGAAATAATAGGAGGATATTGGGAAGTCTCTTCCCTTTCATTAGTATTCTCTTCATCTTCTATTTGTTTTCTTTTCTTTATGTAATTGGCAATATAAATATTCTCTAGATCAAAATGAAGAACTTTATCAAGGGCAAATTTTGGAATATCCTTAGTTATACATTTAATTTCTTCATAACCCAATAGCAAGCTAAGTTCATTATGATGTGCAAGGGAAATCAAGTCATCACAATTTTTGGACACGATACGATCATGAAACAATTTGCATTGGGTACTAAAATGATCACGTTCATTGCAAAGTTCACATGTAGGGCTAAGAAAAAATAAATTTTCAGCACATTCATCTAGCTCTTCTTGCAACAATTTGGTTTATAAGTACTTATGCCCCTTGCAATATCTATCTTCCCTATTTGGTGTGTAGTTGCAAACATGCACTCCACAAAAATTGACATGTTTATAGGAGGCATTTTCATCATAACTAGTGCAATCATCATTAGCATCATGGGTATTCAATGAATTCATACTAACAACATTGCAATCATGCTCATCATTCAAAGATTTAGTGCCAAACATTTTATAGATTTCTTATTCTAGTACTTGAGCACAATTTTCCTTTCCATCATACTCACGAAAGATATTAAGAAGGTGAAGCGTATGAGACAAACTCAATTCCATTTTTTTATAGTTTTCTTTTATAAACTAAACTAGTGATAAACCAAGAAACTAAAAGACTCGATTGTAAGATCTAAAGATATACCTTCAAGCACTCACCTCCCCGGCAACGGCGCCTGAAAAGAGCTTGATGTCTACTACACAACCTTCTTCTTGTAGACGTTGTTGGGCCTCCAAGTGCAGAGGTTTGTAGGACAGTAGCAAATTTCTCTCAAGTGGATGAACTAAGGTTTATCAATCCGTAGGAGGTGTAGGATGAAGATGGTCTCTCTCAAGCAACCCTGCAACCAAATAACAAAGAGTCTCTTGTGTCCCCAACACACCCAATACAATGGTAAATTTTATAGGTGCACTAGTTCGGCGAAGAGATGGTGATACAAGTGGTATATGGATAGTAGATAATAGTTTTGTAATCTGAAAATATAAAAACAGCAAGGTAACGAATGATAAAAGTGAGCGTAAACAGTATTGCAATGTGTTGAAACAAGGCCTAGGGTTCATACTTTCGCTAGTGTAAGTTCCCTCAACAATACTAACATAATTGGATCACATAACTATCCCTCAACATGCAACAAAGAGTCACTCCAAAGTCACTAATAGCGGAGAAAGAACAAAGAGATTATGGTAGGGTACGAAACCACCTCAAAGTTATTCTTTCCAATCAATCCATTGGGCTATTCCTATAGGTGTCACAAATAGCCCTAGAGTTCGTACTAGAATAACACCTTAAGACACAAATCAACCAAAACCCTAATGTCACCTAGATACTCCAATGTCACCTCAAGTATCGGCGGGTATGATTATACGATATGCATCACACAATCTCAGATTCATCTATTCAACCAACACATAGAACCTCAAAGAGTGCCCCAAAGTTTCTACCGGAGAATCACGACAAAAACATGTGCCAACCCCTATGCATAGGTTCATGGGCGGAACCCGCAAGTTGATCACCAAAACATACATCAAGTGAATCACGTGGTATCCCATTGTCACCACAGATACGCACGGCAATACATACATCAAGTGTTCTCAAATCTTTAAAGACTCAATCCGATAAGATAACTCCAAAGGGGAAACTCAATTCATTACAAGAGAGAAGAGGGGGAGGAGAAACATAAGATCCAACTATAATAGCAAAGCTCGCGATACATCAAGATCGTATCATCTCAAGAACACAAGAGAGAGAGAGAGAGATCAAACACATAGCTACTGGTACATACCCTCAGCCCCGAGGGAGAAATACTCCCTCCTAGTCATGGAGAGCGCCGGGATGATGAAGATGGCCACCGGTGATGGATCCGCTCTCCGGCAGGGTGCCGAAACAGGGTCCCGATTGACTTTTGGTGGCTACGGAGGCTTCTGGCGGTGAAACTCCCGATCTAATCTCCGTTCTCAAAGTTTTAGTGTACGTGGAGTTATATAGGCAGAAGAAGTACGTCAGGGGAGCCACGAGGGCCCCACGAGGCAGGGGGCGCGCCCTAGGGGGGTGGGCGCGCGCCCCACCCTCATGGCTTACTCGTTCCTTCCTTGACGTGGGGTCCAAGTCCATCGGGTGGCTTTCGTTCCAAAAATAACTTCTCTAGTTGATTTCGTTCCGTTTCGACTCCGTCTAATATTCCTTTTCTTCAAAACACTGAAATAGGCATAAAACAACAAATCTGGGCTGGGCCTCCGGTTAATAGGTTAGTCCCAAAAGTAATATAAAAGTGGATAATAAAGCCCAGTATTGCCCAAAACAGTAGATAATATGGCATGGAGCAATCAAAAATTATAGATATGTTGGAGACGTATCAATTAGCTAATCGTCGTACGAGTGTCGGATAAGATTACAAAACGTCGGACCGTCGTAACATCGTCATACACGACAACTGTTGCACACGCTATTCTGTGGTGCAACGTTTACGATGCATAACACATCAGAAATAGTTCATGGTTGCGAATTGTGTACGATAAGGCAACTATCACAAACGTTTAGTTTTCCCACACCGTTTGTGTTATTGTCTGACATCGCACACGCTTTGCAAATGACAACTAGGTGCATGCTTGCACATGTTTCCTCTCTGTGAACCATGTTAGATTATGGTGTATATCGCATTCGTTTGTGTTTTACCAACCGTGTGTGCCATAATGACCTGCAGTGCGTAATTTCACCGTAATTTAATTGCTGCTATTTCAAATTGTACCGGATTTGAATTTGAATGTATGCTATAGCTTTATTCATATCCATCAGGTTCAAACAACCAATGCACCATACAATTCATAGGTACAGATGTTCAAGAATTACATAAGAACCAAATAAATAATGATGAACCATGGTTGTATACTTGTACTATTAAAGATGGTAAAGAAAGAGGTGAAATACATTCTGGTTGTTGAACAAGGTGAAGCGGAATGCCCATATTATGCCCTCCTCCATGTAGAAGGCACGCACGACTCTAGTCTAACCCCTTGTGATGGTCGGCCGCCCATCCTTCACGGTCTTCATGAAAACATGTAGATAATCATCGTGTTCTGGTAGAAATACTTTAACCTTTGCATGTCCACCAATCATGTAGTTTGAGAGGTAATCTTGAGTAAACTGCTTTGGGAACCACTACAAAAGGAAAAAGATTCAGACATTGTCATCTAACACAACTCATTATGGGCAGTAAAAAGAAGGCTGCAGATTTCTTACTTACCATCCTGCAGTTCGATGTTGTCTTGGATAAAGTGTAACAAATAGTTCAATTGCCATCTTTTGACTCATTTTACTAATAATCTTTACCAGCTTCCTCACTTGATGCTAGTTCATCGGTATCTCATTGCCCCATACGCAGAAAGGGTCAAAGCGCGGATCTTTACCAATGACATATGTACCTAAAAGCACCAAGTTAATATTAGAAGCTAAATAGCAATTGCACAATGATGTAGTAAAACACTCTTTTATAATATCTTATAACATCCTGTATACTCACATATTAGATGAATTAACATCTTATATTATGGGACGGAAGGAGTTTATTGCATTCTTACAAATTATCGGCTGATTAACTATTGATGTATCCATGGGTTAGAGTTAGTTTGAGCTAGTTCGGGCTCAAATAGCCCTAAAGTATATCCAAACATGAGGGCTAGTTTGAGCTAGTTGCATCTAACCCACCCAAAAAAACTATCCAACCCAAGAGGTGCTAATTGGAGCTAGTTCTCCTAGTGCATTTATTATCAATCTAACCCTGTCATCCAAACACCTCTTTGGATGGAGTTAGTTCAGGGTTAGTCATGATCTAGACACTAACTCTAACCTCTAGCTAAGTTGAGTATCCAAAGAGGGTTGTGTTTTTGTTGTTGCTGCTGCTGCTACTCTTCTACGTTTATCTAGACATCATCAGAACATTAAGGTAACACTCTTCCTTGTTGCTATGTAGCCTAGGATTGCATATTTAGATATTAAGTATAGTGCATTTTGCTATGTAGCCTCAGATATATTATATATGGCCCTAGTTAACCTAACAATAATTGGGTTACGGATATGTTCAATTAAAAGCCTGGTTCACCGATTAGTCCCTAATCCACCCCCCGCCTATATGGTACCAGCTACCGATATCCTGAATAGTTAGTATCTATAAGCCATGGGATGAAACTAACCTCGATGGAAAACAGCAGTCGTTCCCAGAATTGTCCAGTGTAGGTACATCGAGAGGCATGTTAAGCACAACAGGCTAAAAATCAACCAAATATATCCATGGTAGACAAAATAATCTCCAAAAGATAGCTTCAGTGTGCAGGTTTAAGCACGCTAGTAAAGCAAAACAAGTGGAAAGGTGTGTTAACTACACCAGGCCTAAGATTTAACAACAAGAAAACATAGTCATTCAATGTAGTATTGTGCTGGTCTAAGTACACTGGTTATTGTTAAAAAAATGGAAAGGCATGTTAACTACAAGATGTAGGAACCAAATGTAGTCATTCATATTGGTATTGTTGAAACCGGTATTGATGAAATTGAACTGCACATTTCATACATGCACATATAGAACATCACGTTGTGAATAACTGGAATAAACAAGGCATACGACGAACAAACAAAGATAGCATTTCAAACTGGACATATTCTAACTACAAATAACCAAACAATCCAAAAACTTTGAAAGAGGCATATGCTAGCTATAACAGACTTAACAACAAGCAAATATATGCATTCCTATCGGTATGTTTAAAACTGGATTGATGAAATGTACTGCACAGTAAATAATTGCACATATAGAGCATCACACTGTGAACAACTGAAATAAACAAGGCATACTGCAAACAACCAAATATAGCAATTAAAACTGGACATATTCTCACTACACTACAAAAGGGACTCAACAAAACAAAACATGGGTTCCCCCTGTGAAGAGGCACGACAAAACAATTCATGGTTTTCCTCACTTGTCATAGATGGGCTCGTTCCCGTAGGAAGAGCACGGACCCTCGATGTGCTCCATGTTGTCGCAGATGGGCTCCTTCCCCTTGGAAGAGCATGGTTGTAGGGTGCCCTCCCTAATGTCGCAGACGGGCTCTTTCCCCTTGGAAGAGAAGATGGGTTCTTTCCCCTTGGAAGAGCCGGAGAGGGTGCCCTCATTGTGGTCGCCATCGATGAGCTCTGACTTGGAAGCTGTGGATCCCACGCCAGTGTCGCAGAACGTGTCCTTCAGAAATGACAAAACGGGCTCGATGGGGATGTAGGATGGCAAATTCTTGACAGCGAGCCAGAGGAGATTAGCGGCGGGGCCATGGATGAGATCGATGGAGGTTGAACCCGAGGGGTTGGGGGTGGGCCACTTAACCCGTGACATAGCCCACCTCAAGTCATCGCTGCCGACAACTTCGATGTTGTAGCCGGCGTCCGCGACATACCCACATACTCTAGCCAGCTGATTGAGTGCCTACGGCCAGTAATGGTCATCAGCTTCCTCGGCGACGTCGGGCGAAGAGACCACGCTACACCTCTTTTGGGCCAGTCGCTCCTCGAGCTCCATGGGAAGTGTAGCTGGGCTTAGGCTGCGATGCCCTAGAGTGGGGGATGTGGATCTATGGGAAAGGGGGCATTTGGCAGGCATCATCTAAGAAACTCAGGGCGGCCTGGGTATGGAGATCAGTGGGCAAGCTGCACGGGCAAACCGGCAGATATTGACAATGGAGGCCTTGCGGCGGCGGCGACGACCTTGCTAGGGTTTCGGGCGAGGGAGGGTGTGTGTGTGTGTATGTGCATGCACGCCCAAGGAGGTTTTGGTGTGTGTGTGTGTGGGGGGGGGGGGGGGGGGGGTGTGTTTGAGGAAATGACGCGGCTACTGAAAATTTTACTACGCGGGAATCAAACGCGGGAGTGAAATGCCGGGGCTATTGAAAATTTGGATGACGGTGCATTGCACACAGTCCAGAGATAACAACCGTGTGTTATGAAACAGAAAAACCCTTGAGGCGGGCAGATATTTTCGAGGGATGCAGGCGGAAGCGGAAATAAGAAACATCACACACGGTCGAAACATAATAACCGTGTGTTATCAAATAGAAGAAAGCTGCAGGCAGGTAGATATTTTTGAGAGGGGAAGCCTCATGGAGCCCAATGTATTGTGTGGATGTGCCTAACAGGGGCACCGGCGTGGCACATGGTTAGTGTGAGTTAACCGTGTCTGTTGCGTCATCCGACTTGTCTAATGTTCTTAAATTTGGCAAAAAATGACGCGGGAGAGGGTCAGAACACGGACACGCTTGCATGTGGACCAAATATATCTATGAAAAGGGTGGTTTGATGTTCAAATACCAAATGCAACTTCGATGTGGCACCTATCTCGCAAAGCGCACGGTATTGCTTGCCCCCCCACCTTGTGTCGGCCGGAAGGGAATCCTAAGCTATGAATGCATGCCCCCCACCACGGAGGTTCACCTAGCAAAGTGTGAAGTAGCAGCCCCCCCCCACACACACACTTTCAGTCGGCGGACCAAGGAGGCATCTCACCAAGATAGATCATAAAACGGACCAAGAATAATCCACCTTAGTTGTACAACCTCTATATTGTTGTTGGTCAAAGTGATGGCCGTCCACTCGACCCCGGAGATGGGATAGCTCGCCGATAATCACACAAGTAGCTAGTCCCTGAAGACAACCACTGCCTGCGTGTGGCCCAAACATATGTACGGAGAGGTGTGTGTTTGAATACACAATGGAACAACTTTGATGTGGAACCGTGCTTTTGAACCAGAAATCCCCACACTGATTGAGGGTTAGTTGATGATGCATATGTTGTCACACCACACTTCAAGCCGATGACGGGGATTCATGCATGCATGCATGCATAGTATGCGCTCAAACTTAATTAGTTCTAAATCTCACCAGGACCTATACTATGATAACACGAACCAAAGGAAGAATCCGCCATGGTAACCTATCTTGTTGTCGATCAAGGTGATCATGGATGTCCATGCGGGCCGACGAATATATAGGCTTGTCGCCAATAACCACGCAAGGGAGTGCAGCGTTTGAAGACAACCACTACATGCATATGTATGGAGGTGATGCGTTCATGCATATTTCAATAGGGACCATTTCAATACCATTTCAGAGCATTTATGTGGCGCGTGCGTCAAAAATCGTATAGTCCCCACACAGAGCGAGATCGGTTCATGACGTGTCATGGTACTAGCCACTTCGACTCGATGGGAGGGATTATACGTACACATGCATGTGTGTGCTCAAACTATATCATGTCATCCCAGAGCATGACCTATATATATACCTTATTACAAACAAAAAAATAATCCCCTCCTAAGTCAAATTAACCTCTCTCATTGTCAGGCAAAGTAGTGATGGACCAAGTGGGCCCATAGATAGAAAGCACCAATATCGCTGATAACCGCTTAAGTGGGTGCGAGAGGACAACCACTATTGCTTTGCATGTGGGCCAAACATATGTTGAATACCCAAAATGCACAACTTCGATGTGGCACATGCCTCGAAAACCGTAAAGTCCCCACACAAAGCGAGGTTCATGAAGCGTACTACATATGATGGTCCCATTCCCCTCTTTGACGCATACTATATGCTCCTACCATAATACAACCCAAAAAGAATCCTCCTTGATTGTGAAATTAATTAACCTCTCCCGATGTCGGTCAAAGTGATACATGCATCGATGATGGCCTCGTGGGCCCACAGATGGAAGCATCACACGTGAGTGTCCTAGGATAACTGATGACCCACAAGTATAGGGGATCAATTGTAGCTCTTTTCAATAAGTAAGAGTGTCGAACCCCACGAGGAGCACAAGGAAGTGACAAGTGGTTTTCAGCAAGGTAATGTCTACAAGTGTTGAAGTAAGTAGCAGAGTAGTTTGATAGCAAGGTAATTTGTAATGAGCAACTAACGGCAGTAGTAACAAAAGTGCAGCAAGGTAGCCCAATCCTTTTGAGGCAAAGGCCAGGCCAAAACGGTCTCTTATGATAAGCAACGCGTTCTTGAGGGTACACGGGATTTTCATCTAATCACTTTCACCATGTTGGCTTGATTCGTGTTTGCTACTTTGATAATTTGATATGTGGGTGGACCAGTGCTTAGGTGTTGTTAGTACTTGAACGAACCTCCTACTTATGATTAACCCTCCTGCAAACATTCGTAACTACGAGAAAAGTATTAAGAATAAATTCTAACCATAGCATTAAACTTTTGGATCCAATCGGTCCCTTACGGAATAGCGCATAAACTGGGGTTTAAGCTTCTGTCACTCTCGCAACCCATCATATAACTGCTACTCCACAATGCATTCCCTTAGTCCCAAATATGGTGAAGTGTCATGTAGTCGATGTTCACATGACACCACTAAGGGAATCACAACATACATACTATCAAAATATCGAACACATATCAAGTTCACATGATTTACTTGCAACATGATTTCTCTCGTGACCTCAAGAACAAAAATAACTACTCACAAATGATAATCATGCTCAATATCATATTGGATCTGAACATATAATCTTCCACCTAATAAACCATATAGTAATCAACTACAAGATGTAATCAACACTACTAGTCAACCACAAGCACCAATCTATAGTTTCGGTAACAAGATTGAACACAAGAGATGAAGTAGGGTTTGAGATGAGATGGTGTTGAGATTTCCCTCCCCAAGATGGGAGAGTTGTTGGTGATGATGATGACGGTGATTTCCCCCTCCGGGAGGGCAGTTCCCCAAACGGAATCGCTCCGCCGGAGGGCAAAAGTGCTCCTGCCCAAGTTTCGTCTCGAGACGGCAGCGCTCCGTTCTAAAAGTCATCTCCTTATTTTTTTTCTAGGTCAAAATGACTTATATACCAGAAGATGGGCACTGGAGGTGGGCATGGGTGAGCACAACCCACCAGGGCGCGACTGGGCTCCCTGGCACGCCCAGGTGGGTTGTGCCCACCTCGTGGGCCTCCTCCGGTACTTATATGCTCCAATATTCATCATATATTCCATAAAAATTCTCCGCGAAGTTTCAGCTTGTTTGAAGTTGTGCAGAATAGGTAGCCTGACGTAGTTTTTTCAGGTCCAGATTTCCTGCTGGCGGAATTTTCCCTCTTTGAGTATACCTTGCATATTATGAGAGAAAAGGCATTATAATTACTCCAAAAAGCATTATTATGGATAAAAACATCATAAATAACAGTAGGAAAACATGATGCAAAATGGACGTATCATGGCACTGTCGTTTAGGTCATATTGGTGTAAAATGCATGAAGAAACTCCATGTGGATGGACTTTTGGAATCACTTGATTATGAATCATTTGATACTTGTGAACCATGCCTCATGGGTAAGATGACTAAAACTCCGTTCTCTGGAACAATGGAGCAAGCTAATGACTTATTGGAAATAATATATACCGATGTATGCGGTCCGATGAGTATTGAGGCACGCGGCGGGTATCGTTATTTTCTATACCTTCATGGATGATTTAAGTAAGTATGGGTATATCAACTTGATAAAACACAAGTATGAAACATTTGAAAAGTTCAAAGAATTTTAGATTGAAGTGGAGAATCATCGTAACAAGAAAATAAAGTTTCTACGATCTGATTGCGGAGGCGAATATTTGAGTTACAAGTTTGTCCTTCATTTAAAATAATGTGGAATTGTTTCACAACTCATGCCACCTGGAACACCACAGCATAATGGTGTGTCCGAACGTCCTAATCGTACTTTATTAGATATGGTGCATTCTGTGATGTCTCTTACTGATTTGTGTCGGCGTTCTAGGAATGGGCATACCCGGACTTGCCTGCCTGCGGCCCACAGTATGGCACACCAACGACCTGGTATGGCCCAGCTTCAGCATCAACAACTCAAGACCCTCACGAGGGCCAAGCCTCGCGAGGCGGACGACACCAAGAACTCCATGGGGAGCGGTCTCCTCAGGCTGGCTCCCGAGGAGCGGAGATTTATATGCAGGCTTCACCTCATGATGTTCAGATGATGTGAGCCATGATGACCAAGGCCAAGAGGGTGCCAGTGGGCGCAGTGTACCAGTTTCCTCTTTGGTGCTAAGGAGGCAAGTGCAGACGTAGAGTCCTAAGGAATCAGCCAAAGGTTTCCATTTCGGTGCAACAAGACCAAGACCGCCAAGACGGCAGGACGGAGGTCATCGCCGAGCCCACCGCAGAGTCACAACCAGAGGCTTTTGTAGGAGAAGACTACTTTTTTCAGGATAGCATGTACTAGTTGTCTCCCTTTGAATTTGGCTGTTGTGCGAACCCTTCCCGCCTTCATTTTGGGAAGAGGACCAAGGCCATTATAAATAGGGCCTAGCCACCACCATAGAGAGGGACCCCGGATCCAAACGAGAGAGATCATCCTCTCCCCCGCAACCTCAAGAACACACCTCCCGAGGTTGTTTCCCCACTGTACTAGTTCATCCTCAGCCCCTTGAGGCGAATCCACCACAAAGGAGTAGGGTTTTACACGGCAAGGTGGCCCGAACCTGGGTAAACTGTTGTGTCTCGTTTCCTTCCTTTTCATCGAGCTAGGCCGAGAGATTGGCTAGCAGGCAGACTGGGGAGGTTGAGTTCTTCGCATGCACCCCAGAGTTCGAATCTCTCAAGGGTCTGCGGAACCCGAAATCCGACATTTGGTGCGCCACGTAGGGGTGCATCGAAGATCTGCCTCTCCACCCGTTGTGTTCCGTTGTTCGGCTCCCATGGCGGACGCTGCTCCACCGACCAGACTGACGTGTGTTCACGGAGGAGCCGAGACCCTCCGAGCTTTCACCCCCGCCCTGCGGCGGGTCCAGTGGCCACCCAAGTTCAGGTCGGAGCTGCCGCCACGATACGACGGCGTGGCAGAACTGGCAGGTTTTCTCCGAGCGTATGAGGAAGCCGTGTTGGTAGCCAGTGGCGACAGCAAGATCATGGCCAACTGGCTTCCCATGGCGCTCGCACGCGCACTGTAGCCTCTTGCCAGGGTCTTCTGTAGCCTCTTGCCAGGGTCTTCTGTAGCCTCTTGGGAGGCTCTGTGCGGCCGCTTCATCGGGCGCTTTGCGGCGCCGGCCCCCCACGCTGTTGCAGCCCTCCTTGGTGGTTCGCAGGCGCCGCCCTCGGGCCGCCACATCAAGCAATTCTTCTGCTAGGTGGGTGCCGCTCACGTACAATAGGGAGCTCCTCCGGGCTGGCCGGCGCCAAAGGCCGACCTCACCTTCGACTGGAGGGACCACGCTACGACCATCGCAGGAGCCGGCGCGCTCCCAATCCTATGCACCCCCACCATCTGCAACGTAGCGGTCACCAAGATCCTTATCGAGGGTGGATCCAGCCTCAATGTGCTCTCTGTGGAAGCATTCGGCCTGCTTCACGTACGCCATGGCTGGATTCACCCCACCAAGCCCTTCTCCGAAGTTGTCGATAGCTCCACCTGCCCCCTGGGGCAGATCCGCCTCCCCGTCACCTTCTGCACCCGCGACAACTACTACACCGAGCTAATCGACTTCGACATCGCCCGCATCGGCCTCCCGTACAACGCCATCCTTGGGTACCCGGCCTTGGTCCAGTTCATGGCAGCAACTCACTCTGCCTACAATCTCATGAAGATGCCAGGGAGCAGCGGCGTCCTCACAGTGGCGGGGGACACAAAGGAAGCATTGTTGGCCCTTAAGCTCGTCTTCAGGGCCGCGGCGGCCGCGAGGCCGAGTGAGGAAGGAACCCCAGAGGCTCTGCGGGCTGCACCAGCAAACAAGAAGCAGTTGTTCTCTCAAGATCGTGCCGAGATGAAGCAGATGCCGGTCGACAAGGACAGGGCATCAGGCGCCACCTTCACCATAGGCGCCGACCTCCCTCCAGATCAAGAGGAGGCATTGGTCAGCTTCTTGCGCACGAACAAGGATGTGTTCGCGTGGGAGCCCAAGGACCTGGTTGGAATTCCGAGGGGGATAATTGAGCATCACCTGAGGGTGTGCCCCAATGTACGCCCAGTGAAGCAGAAGGCGTGGTGGCAGTCCACAGAGAAGCAGTCGTTCATCATCCAGGGGACCCGCAAACTGCAAGAGGCTGGTGTCACTCGAGAGGTGCGGTGCCCAAAGTGGCTAGCAAACCCGGTCATTGTCCCCATGAAAGGGAGGAAGGAGCGCATGTGCATCGATTTCACCAACCTCAACAAGGCTTGCCCTCAACACCCCTTTCCGCTCCCACACATCGATCAAATCATCGACTCCACCGCCTAGTGCGACCTGCTGTGTTTTCTGGAGCCCTTCTTGGGCTATAACCAAATCAAGATGGCGGTGCAGGACGTGGAGAAGACGGCTTTCCTAACCCCTTGCGGGGTGTATTGGTACACTTGCATGTCGTTTGGGTAGCGTAATGTTGGAGCAACCTTCCAGTAGCTAATGCACATCGCCCTGGGTCGGCAGCTCGGGAGGAACGTTGAGTCCTACGTCGATGACATAGTGGTGAAGTCTCAGGAGGCAGGGACCCTTATTGAATACCTGGAGGAAACATTTTTCAGCCTGCGCAGGGTGGATCTGCGACTCAATCTAGAGAAGTGTGTGTTTGGTGTCCCCTCCGACAAGCTGCTGGGCTTCCTGGTGTCACACAGGGGGATCGGGGCCAACCCGGAGAAGGTCAAGGCAATAGAAAGGATGAGCCCGCCACAAACCCTCAAGGAGATGCAGAAGCTGGCGGGATGCGTGACCTCGCTAGGGTGCTTCATCTCCAAGCTGGGGGAGCGCGCCCTCCCATAAATCAAGCTGATACAGAAGAAACGATCATTCAAGTGGACTCCAGAGGCTGACGCGGTGTTCCAAGACCTCAAGAAGTACCTAACCAGCCCACCGGTAATGGTAGCACCACGTCTCCTTGAGCCCTTGGTGCTCTACCTATCCACCATGCCTCACTCTGCCAGCGCAGCACTGGTGGCCGTCCGGGAGGAGCGCCTGGCCAAGGGCTCACGGAGCAGCACCCCGCACCCGGTAAAGGCGCGGCGGCTTCAGGACGGTGCTCCTAAGGCCTCGGCTGCCCCAACAGATGACCAAGCTCCTCAGGACGGTGCTCCTGAGGCCTCGACTGCCCCAATGAGCTACCAAGCTCCTGAGGCCATCCTCCTGATGTCTCGGAAGGTACAAGACTCCACCAACGCTTCGGCTCTCGTCGAGCACCCAATGTACTTCGTCAACACGGTGCTACGTGATGCGCGGTCACAATACCCTATGCAGCAAAATCTCTTGCTCGCACTCCTCGTCGCCTCCTGCAAGTTGCGCCACTACTTCCAGGGCCACCCCATCAAGGTTGTCTCAGCTTACCCCCTAGAGAGGGTGCCCCGGAGCCCCAATGCTGCGAGGAAAGTTGCCGAATGGAACATAGAACTGCAGGCATTCCAGTTGGAGTTCAGCACCACCAGAGTCATCAAGCGCGCAGCACTCGCCGACTTCGTGGCGGAATGGACCGACGTCCCCAGCCCCGAAGTAGATGAGGACCAACCCCTCTCACGTGGAAGCGAGGCTCCAGATGGTTGGGTCATGTACTTCGACGGTGCATTCGCGCGTCAGGGCCCGGGGGCTGGAGCCGTGCTCATCTCGCCCACCTAGGACAAGCTCTACTACGTTGTGTAGCTCTGCTTCCAACGGGGCGAGAAGGTCCCCAACAACATCACAGAATACGAAGGCCTAATCACCGGTCTCAAGGCTGGGGAAGCCTTGGGAGTGAAGCGCCTTACCATCAAGGGCGACTCCCAGCTCCTCGTCAACTTCTCCAACTAAGTATACGAGTTGAAGGACGAGCACATGGAGGCATACCTCAAGGAGGTACGCAGAATTGAGAAACTATTCTTGGGCCTGGAATTGCAGCACGTGCCGCGCAGCATGAACAAGGAGGCAGACGACATCGCTAAGAGGGTGTCCCGGCGCCTGCCATAGGAGTCTGGCGTCTTCGAGGAGCGGTTCTTCAAGCCATCGGCAGCCCCCTCCACCACGGAACTAGCAGTGCCTCAGGAGGAGCTCCCCCCAGCACCACCCTCGGGTGCACCTGCTTGCGGCCCGATCTCGGGGGCCGGTATGCTCCTCATGCTCGAGCCTTGGGAGGGGTGCTGGACCGAGGAGTTCAAGTCGTACCTACTCTAGGGGACCCTACCAGAGAAGGAGGAAGACGCGGAGCATGTAGCTCGTCAGGCCACAGCCTACTGCATCCAGGATGGTGAGCTTTACCGAAAACGGCCGAACGATGTCTCTCTGCGATGCATCTCCAGGGAGCAGGGACATGAGCTGCTGGCCGATATACATGGCGGGGATTGCGGACATCACTCTTTGTTGCGCACCCACATGCGCAAGGCGTTCCACAACGGGTTCTACTAGCCCATGGCGCTCAATGACGCCACCGAGTTGGTGAGATCCTGTGAAGCCTGTCAATTCCATGCCAAGAAGATCCACCAGCCTGCTTAGGGTCTTCAGACCATCCCGCTCTCATTGCCATTTGCGGTCTGGGGGCTGGACATCTTCGACCCGTTCCCTAGAGCGCTCGGGGCTACCGCTACCTCTACGTCATCGTCGACAAGTTCACCAAGTGGGCGGAGGTGGAGGCCATCCGCAACATCCCAATCGGCTCGGCAGTCAAGTTCGGGGTCCCTAATCGCATCATCACTGACAACGGCTCACAGTTCACTAGCAACCTTTTCAAAACATATTGTGCTAACCTTGGAACACAGATATGCTACGCCTCAGTGGCACACCCCAGGAGCAACGGCCAGGCCGAGCGCGCCAACGCGGAGGTCCTGAGAGGCCTCAAGGCAAGAACCTTCAAGAAGAAGCTCGAGGCCTGTGGCAGGGGCTGGCTCGAGGAGCTCCAGTCCGTGTTATGGTCCATCCGCACCACCGCGACCAAGCCGACGGGCAAAACTCCATTCTTCCTCGTCTATGGAGCTGAAGTGGTTCTCCCTCATGAGGTCAGGCATTGCTCCATGTGGGTCTTGGCGTTTGACGAGGCACGCCAGGACACCTCGCAGGGGATGGACCTCATGCTGGGGGAGGAACGCCGCCGCCAAGCCTCGCTCCGAGCAGCAAGGTACCAGCAGGCGCTGTGGCGGTACCACTGCCGTAGTGTCCGCTCTAGGATGCTCGAGGTGGGTGATCTCGTCCTAAGGCGGGTGCTCTCGACGGAGGGCCTGCATAAGCTCTCACCCATGTGGGAGGGCCCATTCAAGATCACCCGCGTCTCCAGGCCTGGCACCGCGCGCCTTGATACATCTCTAATGTATCTATAATTTTTATTGTTTCATGTTGTTTTATTATCAATCATGGATGTTTTATAATCATTTTATAGTCATTTTATATCATTTTTGGTACTAACCGATTGACATAGTGCCCAGTGCCAGTTCTTGTTTTTTCATGTTTTTTACATTGCAGGAAATCAACATCAAACGGAGTCCAAATGGCATGAAACATTACGATGATTTTTTATGGGGCAAAAGGAAGCAGATGGGCCCTGGTTGTGCCCGGTGGGTTGTGCCCACCTCGGGTCCCCCCCGGCCCATCTCTTTTCTCTATAAATACCCAAATATTCCCAAACCCTAGGGGAGTCGACGAAATATTCATCCAACCGCCGCAGAGTCCAGAAACACCAGATCCAATCTAGACACCATCACGGAGGGGTTCACCACTTCCATTGGTGCCTCTCCGAGGATGGATGAGTAGTTCTTTGTAGACCTTCGGGTCCATAGTTAGTAGCTAGATGGCTCCATCTCTCTATCTTGATCCTCAATACAATGGTCTCTTGGAGATCCATATGATGTAACTCTTTTGCGATGTGTTTGTTGGGATCGATGAACTCCGAGTTTATGATCAGGTCTATGTTTTTATATCCATGAAAGTATTTGAGTTTCTTTGATCTTTTTTATGCGTGATCTCTTATAGCCTCATATTTATTCTCGGATATTTGGGTTTTGTCTGGCCAACTCGGTCTATTTATCTTGCAATGGGAAGAGGTGCCCGGTAGTGGGTTCGATCTTACGGTGCTTGATCCCAGTGATAGAAAGGGAACCAACACGTATGTATCGTTCCTACTTAGGATAAAAAGATGAGATCTATATCTACCTCCATATAGATAAACGGATCTTGTCTACATCATGTGATCGTTCTTATTGCATTACTCTATTTTTCCATGAACTTAATACACTAGATGCATGCTAAATAGCGGTCGATGTGTGGAGTAATAGTAGTAAATGCAGGCATGAGTCGGTCTACTAATCTTGGACGTGATGCCTATGTAATGATCATTGCCTGGACATTGTCATAATTATTTGAAGTTCTATCAATTGCCCAACAGTAATTTGTTCACCCACCATTTGCTATTTTTCTCGAGAGAAGCCACTAGTGAAACCTACGGCCCCCGGGTCTTATTTCTCATTTATTTTCCTTTGCAATCTACTTTTTTCGTGCTTTTATTTTCAGATCTATTAAACCAAAAATATTAAAATACTTTTTTGCACTTTATTTTATTTGCGATCTATTTATCCAATATATTACAACCTTTCTCCCGTCAACTTGCCAATTTCTGGCGCCGTTACCTGAAAGGGATTGACAACCCCTTTAACACGTCGGGTTGCGAGGTGTTGTTATTTGTGTGCAGGTGCTGCTTACGTTGTGTTGCTTCGTTATACTACTGGTTCGATACCTTGGTTTCATAACTGAGGGAAATACTCTACCGTCTCTGTGCTACATCATCCCTTCCTCTCCGGGGAAATACCAACATAGTTCCAGCTGCCATCAAGGAGAATTTCTGGCGCCGTTGCCGGGGAGGATCTTCATCATAACCAGGTTCCTAATCACAAATCTCATCTCCTTGCAATTTACATTATTTTCCATTTTCCTCTCATTTTCCTCTCCCCCACTTCACAAAAATTTGCCTTTTATTCGCCCCTCTTTTTCCGTTTGTCTTTTTTTGCCGGATCTATTTTTGCGTGTGAGATCTTGTTTGCCGTTATGGATAATTCCTGCTCTATTGCTTGCACTCCCGAGAATGAGGTTCTCACCTTTAAACAAAGGGGAGGATAAAGTTTAAAAGATGCTTGGTATAGAATTTGCAATGCTCATAATATATCTATCTGTAAGTAATCTATCGTTGTGCTTTTGCGTTGTTTTTATGTTGGCATCACCACTTGGTATAGATTCATCCTTGATACGATTACCGGTGGAAATTTCTTAATGAGTCCTCCTCTTGATGCTCTTAATGCTATGGGAAATTTAGTGGGCTCGCCACCTCTTATGGTTAATGAAACAATTTTGACTCTTGAGCATGTTATGGAAAGACTAGATGCTATTGAAAAGATAATGCTCACCGAAAATCATATGGAAATTATAATTTTCTACACATGTTGGGTCAAAAGCGGATGATATTTTTAAGTTATTAAAAGAGAGGGGTACCATGATCCATGAAAGAATAGAAGAAAGCCCGTCTCGGATTGATAAATTGGAAGAAATCTTTAGTAACTTAAGCACGGATTTTACTACCACTAAAATTATTGAGGAAACTCCCGTAAAGAGTAGGAGATCCAGAAATAAGGGTGCAACTTCTAGTGATAGCAATAAAGGAGATCTTAAGATGATTAGTATCCACCCTGATTTTGTTGAAGTGATAAGAGATTCTTTTTGCAAGAATGGAATCTTTGAATTTACTCCTAGGAGTGTTGTTATTGAAAATCTTTATGCTAAGTCTTTGAGGGATTCTAAGTGTTTGATTGAAGAGTTGGACAAAGATGACAAAACTTAGATCCTTGCTTTATGCCTAGCTAAGGGCGTAAAACTATAGCGCTTGTTGGGAGTCAACCCAATGAATAAAATTTATTTTTGCTTTTTGCTTTCTGTTCTTGAGTGTTAGCACAATTATGCCACTATTATGATTGTGTTTTTTATGTTTTAATTAGTGTTTGTGCCAAGTAAAGCCTTTAGGATCTTCTTGGGCAATATTGTTTGATCTTGCTGAAAAAACAGAAAAGTTTGCGCTCACGAAATTAATTTTCATATTTTACCAGAGAGCGATAAAATACCCATTCAACTTGCAGTAGATCAATATAAAAATACCCAGGTCGTCCTAATTTTTCAGTTTTTTGAGTTACAGAAGTATTCGAAATAGTCATATTGCTACAAACTGTTCTGTTTTGACAGATTCTCTTTTCTTTGTGCTGTGTGCTTATTTTGATGGCTCTATGGTTTTCTTTGATGAGTTTTTGCCATGGAAAAGTTGGAATACAGTAGATATAATACAAAAACAAAATATGAATTGGTTTGATACAGCGCTTATAGTAGTGGTTTACTATTCTTATACTAACGGATCTCACGAAGGCTTTGTTGAGTTTTGTGTGATTGAAGTTTTCAAGTTTTGGGTTATCTTACGATGGAAGAAGGAAGGATGTAAGAGCCTAATCTTGGGGATGCCCTGGCATCCCAAGCTATTATTCGAGAATGAGCAACCAACTAAGCTTGGGGATGCCCCCGAGTGGCATCCCCGCTTTCTTCCAACAACTATCGGTATTTTACTTGAGACTATATTTTTATACGTCACATGATATGTGTTTTGCTTGGAGCGTCTTGTATGATATGTGTCTTTGCTTGTTTTATTTTGTGTTTTAAGTTATCAATCATTGCTGGACACACCTATTTGAGAGAGCCAAAATTATGTCATGACTTGTTAGAATTGATCTCTATGCTTCACTTAAATCTTTTATGAGGTAGGACTTGCTCTAGTGCTTCACTTATATCTTTTTTTAGCATGGTGTGCTTTGTTATTTTTGAAGAAATGGTCTCTTGATTCACTTAGATTTATTTGAGAGTTAGTAAAATTTTGAAGAAATTCTCTCTTGCTTCACTTAAATTATTTTGAGAGAAAGAAAATTTGTTATGCTCATGATCTTCACTTATATTTGGTTGAGCTTATAAAAAGCAACTCATGAAAATTAGTCCCAAAGTGATAGATATCCAAGAAGGATAAAGTAAAGAAAATGTCATGAAGATCATTGGACAAAATAAACTTGATTCTTAGTAATAGTTTTGAGATATGATGATGTGATATGTGAGTTATGTTGATGAGTAATTATGCTTTAGTAAGAATATTGGTGTGAAGGTTTGTCATTCCCTATGCATGCACGAAAGTCAATAGTCATGCAATGAAAATTATATCATACTAGTGGTGCATTATTCGGTGTTAATTATGCTTAATGCTTGCTTATGAGATTATTCGTTTCTTGGTTGGTCGCTTCCCAATTTTTTGCTAGCCTTCATTTTGCACTAAGTATGACTTCTACTTATGCATCCAAAATCCTTTAAACCAGTTTTGCCACATGAGTCCACTATATCTACCTATATGCGGTATTCTTTTGCCGTTCTAAGAAAATTTGTATGTGCCATCTCTAATTTTCAAAATAAACTTCTCTTTTGTGTGTTTGTTTCGCTCGCGGAGCAGTGAGGGGTGGCTAATATTTTCCATGCTAGATGTGGTATTCTCAAGATGAATGTTTATTCACTTGTCATTGCACGAGAGTAAGGAAAAGGTATTAGGGATGCCCAGTCCCGAAATGCAAAAATAAAATGAATTTACTTTATGATGTCAAATAATAAATTCCTTGGAAAGTGTTGGTATGGAGGGCACCCGTGGATACGGTTAGCCATGGAAAGTGAAAGTTATGGTGGAAAAAGGAATAAACTTTATTTTCTGTTCTGGAACCGCTTATGGCATATCTAGCATGGAAAGTGTTCAGAACTCTAAGTCGTTTTCGTTGGTGGGATGGATACACCTCCCAAAATGTTTTTATCTCAAATTTTTCGCTTTGAGCTCTGGCGCCTCTACAAATCCCTACTTCCCTCTGCGAAGGGACTTTCCTTTACATTATGCAATTTTTATTTTGAAATTTGAGTCTCCATCTTCTCTTATAAAAGGCACCAACTAGGAGGCAATATGATTGTGCTCAAGTATTGGGTGTAGTTGATATTCGAGTGTGTTTTCATGAATGGATCAATGTTTGAGCATGATGGGCTAGGGATAACTTATTTTAGCGTTGATATTTTGAAAGACATGGTTGCTTGTTGATGTGCTTGAGTATCTAAATTATTATGTCAAAACTATACTATTGCTTTGAATCACACAAAAGTCCAAATGTCCATGCTGTAAACAAAACAATATGATATGACTTGATGAACAGCACTCCACATCAAAAATTCTGTTTTTATCACTTACCTACTCGAGGACGAGTAGGAGTTAAGCTTGGGGATGTTGATACGTCTCCAACGTATCTATAATTTTTTATTGTTCCATGCTATTTTATTATCAATCTTGAATGTTTTATAGTCATTTTATAGTATCATTTTTTGGTACTAACCTATTGACATATTGCCTAGTGTCAGTTCCTGTTTTTTCCATGTTTTTTACATCGCAGGAAATCAATATCAAACGGAGTCCAAATGGCATGAAACTTTACGATGATCTTTTATGGGCCAAAAGGAAGCAGCTGGGCCCTGGTTGCGTGTGTTTATTGGGATCAATGAACTTCGAGCTTATGATCAGATCTATGTTTTTATATCCGTGAAAGTATTTGAGTTTCTTTGATCTCTTTTATGCATGATCTTTTATAGCCTCGTATTTCTTCTCCGGTATTTGGGTTTTGTCTAGCCAACTCGATCTATTTATCTTCCAATGGGAAGAGGTGTCCGGTAGTGGGTTCGATCTTACGGTGCTTGATCCCAGTGACAGAAAGGGAACCGACACGTATGTATCGTTGCTATAAGTATAAAAAGACGAGATCTATACATGCTGCCATATAGATAAACGGATCTTGTCTACATCATGTCATCGTTCTTATTGCATTACTCCATTTTTCCATGAACTTAATACACTAGATGCATGCTGGATAGCGGTCGATGTGTGGAGTAATAGTAGTAGATGCAGGCAGGAGTCAGTCTACTAATCTTGGACGTGATGCCTATGTAATGATCATTGCCTGGATATCGTCATATTTATTTGAAGTTCTATCAATTGCCCAACAGTAATTTATTCACCCATTGTTTGCTATTTTTCTCGACAGAAGCCACTAGTGAGACCTACGGCCCCCGAGTATTATTTCTCATATATTTGCCTTTGCGATCTACTTTTTCCTTTCTTTTATTTTCAGATATATTAAACCAAAAATACAAAAATACTTTGTTTCACTTTATTTTATTTGTGATCAATTTATCCAATCTAATACAACCTTTCTCCCATCAGCTTGCCAATTTCTGGCGCCGTTACCCAAAAGGGATTGACAACCCCTTTAACACGTCGGGTTGCGAGGTGTTGTTATTTGTGTGCAGGTGCTACTTACGTTGTGTTGCTTGGTTCTCCTACTGGTTCAATACCTTGGTTTCATAACTGAGGGAAATACTCTATCGTCGTTGTGCTACATCATCCCTCCCTCTCCCGGGAAATACCGACATAGTTCCAGCTGCCATCACGCCTGGAGACGCAGGACGGGATCCGCATCCAGAATGCCTGGAACATCCAGCACCTCCGGAAGTTCTACCCATAAAACAAGGCCCCGTGCCTGTGAAGGTCTCTACTCGTGACACTCTCGCGTAATAATGAGTGGGGCTATACACACCCCGGAGTCTCCTGAGCGTCGCTCGCGGGCCTCACGGGGGCTCCCCCCCACGTCCTAGTGGCAGCACTTAGCTCCACGTTGGTGAGAAGACTAGACTAGGTGTTGGACGCGGCTGTTCTTTTGCCTGCTTTCTATAGTTGGTTGCAACCTTTTAATCGAATTCGGGGTTTCCGCGTTTTTCCATTCGCCTGAGTTGGATTTTTCTCCTCTTACTTCGCTCGCCTCTCAGTCTTGACCCGGGAAGAGCGGCAGTTGCCCGTCGCTCCTCCTCGCGCGTCCCGCATGTGGGGGCTACAAGTCAGGTGTGCACGTTTGGGTTCGCCCGCACGCAAACACACCTTGCCAAAACCTCGTTGCCCTAGTGCTTCTTGATTTCTTAATCCTCGCGAGACGTTCTCAAATGAGCTCGTGGACATGCGCACCCTCTCAAGTCGATGCCCCCGGGCAGCGCGGCACGGTGCATTAGCCACAACCAACCCACGCCTGGGGGCTCGCGCGAGGAAGAACAAGGCGCCTCATCAAGCTTTCTAACAACTCTGCAGCTCTACAACATCTCCTGAGCCCGACAGCTCCTGAGTCGTCAAGAAGGAGGCTTCGACAGGTGCCGTTGGAAGGGAGCGCCCTCGCGAGGTGGGAAACTACCGCAAACACTTCAAGCTAAGTTACCCTAACCGCACCTACTCAGGACATAGATATCATGGCATAACATCAAAATAATAAACATAGCATAGTGGCATAAGTGCCATGATTCATTACACACCGCAGCGGGGTCCTCTACTTTTTTGGAATGCAGGAGAAAGGAAAGGTTAAACAAAAGCAGGCCGCGCGCCTATAGCAGCTCCTGAGGCCGGGCTCTGGCAATGCCTGAAGCTCAGTCCGAGCATTCCTCCCACTTCACCGGAGCACGGCGGCAAGATGGCCCATCGCCTTCCTCGATCTGAGCCCGTCGGCGGGGTGGCTGATCATAGTCGCCGCTGTTGGTGCTCTCACCGGAAGAGGAGCCGCCGCCGCTAGGGCTGCCGCGGCCGTCGCCAAGGGCAAGCTCACCCTCGTCGTCGTCGCGGCCGTCATCAAGGCCAAGCTCATCGTCGATGCTGCCGTCTTCGGGGTAGCACCCCGCGCAGCGGCCGTCTTCCCCAAACACCCCCACATAGAGGGTCGCGAGGCCGTCGTACTTGAAGTGGAGGGTGCACCTACTGCTCAGGCCGCGTGTGCGGCCAAACACCTGCCAGCCGCTGGTCAAGGACACGTTGCCGGCGGCAGTGACCTTAACCCCAACCCATGAGGCCCTGCTACGGCAGTCATCTGCCTACAGCCAGAGGCCGTCGAGCCCCGCGATCGGAAGCGCACCTGCAAAGAAGCACGGGAGCGGGAGCGAGGTGCCCGCGGGCCTCTCCAACCACACGACAAACTTTGGGAACGCGTCTGTCGAGTCGAAGCGCGACCAGGGAGATCGGGCAACCATGGCGCGCCTTCCCTCATCACATGATCTTCCTCGGCCACGGCGCCCCCCGCCGCAAGCAGCCGCGGCTGCCGGAGGCAGCACCCACTATTGGAGGAGTGCGCCTGCGCCCCTGAGGGACCACTGTCGGGGTCGCAGCATACTTGCGGGGGCATCCGCGGCCCCTCTTGGGCGGTGACGAACCCGGCCCCTCCTTGCGGGCCTTCCCCTTCTCAGCGGCGGAGAAGTTCCTCGTTAGTTCCATGAGGACTTCGGCAAGATGGCAAGACGAAGAAGAAGAAGAAGAAGAAGAAGAAGAAGAAGGAGCAGGCAGCAAGAAGACGGGATGAGCGAGGGGGGCTCTGCCCCTCCCCTAATTTATAGTCGGAGGGAGGCCAACCGCCGGCCTCCATGATCCCACTTAATGATGGCTTTCTCTCTGCATGCAGTAGAGTCTCGTCAAGTCGAACGGCTGCCAAGGCAGCGTGGGGAAGCGGAGACGCCCACGTCCCGTCAATCGCCACACATTGACCAAGGCCGCAAGCGGTTAGGGCCCGCGGTGCTCCACACTTGCCCCTCGGCTTCGCCTCGAAGCCAAGTTCGAGCACGCCTTGGGCCCGGGGGCTACTGTTGGTATACTAGGAACAGGGGTACATAGACTTGCTTGCCTGTGGCCCACGGCGTGGCACGCCAACGGCCTGGTACGGCCCAGCTTCAGCATTAACAACTCAAGACCCTCGCGGGGGGGCAAGCCTCGTGAGGCGGATGACACCAAGACCTCCACGGGGAGCGGCCTCCTCAGGCTGGCTCCCGAGGAGCAGAGGTTTCTATGCAGGCTTCACCTCATGAGGTTCAGATGACATGAGCCATGACGACCAAGGCCAGGCGGGCGCCAGCGAGTGCGGTGTACCAGTTTCCTCTTTTGTGCTAAGGAGGCAAGCGTAGACCAGAGTCCGGAGGAATCAGCCAAAGGTTTCCACACTGGTGCGCGTCGTTCCTAAACAAACTGTTTTAACCCCTTTCCACGATGGCATTTGGAACCTTCGCCAAGTGAGTGTGGGCGATAGGGGGGTCCTTCCCACACGACCCAGAAACCGTCGGGGATAGGGAGTCCTCATGCATACAGTTGTCCCTATATAACCGTTTCCGATATCTCGAATATCCCAAACGCTTCATCCTTGCTACTCGTTTATGCTTGCATTGCCATCGCAGTCGGAGTTTTGTGGTTCTGCCTAAAACCAGGCAGATTCCAGGCACGGGAGTTTTCCAGGCAGATTCTAGGCACGGGAGTTTTACGATGCCTGGCACATCACAAACAGTTCATGATTATAAACCGTGTACGATAGGTAGACAATCACACACATTTAGTTTTCCCGCACCGTATGTGATAGTGTCTGACATCACACACGCTTTGCAAACCGCAACTATGTGCATGCTTGCACATGTTTCCTCTTTGTGAACCGTCTCGGATTATGGTGTATATCGCAAACGTTTGTGTTTTAGCAACCGTGTGTGCCGTAATGACCTGCACAACGTAATTTTTCCCTAATTTAATTGCTGTTGTTTAAAATTGTACCTAATTTAAACTTGAAAGTAGGCTATAGTTTTATTCATATCCATCAGGTTCAAACAACCAATGCATTATTTGATTCATAGGTACATATGTTTAAGAATTACATAAGCACCAAATAAAGAATGATGTACCAGGGTTCTATACTTATACTATAACAGATGGTAAAGAAAGAGATGACAGACATTCCAGTTGCTGAACAAGGTGAGGCGGAATGGCCCTACTGTGCTCTCCTGGATGCAGAAGGCATGCAGGACTCTAGTCCAACCCCTTGTGATGGTCGGCCGCCAATCATGTAGTTTGAGAGGTAATCTTGAGTAAACTGCTTCAGGATCCACTGCAAAAGAAAAAAGCTTCAGATATTGTCATCTAACACAACTCATTACGGGCAGCAAAAAGAAGGCTACAGGGTTCCTACTTACCATCCTGCAGTTCACTGTTGTCTTGCATAAAGTGTAAACAAATAGTTCGATTGACATCTTTTGACCCATTTTAATAACAATCTTTATCAGTTTCCTCACTTGATGTTGGTTCATGAATATCTCATTGCCCCATACATAGAAAGGGTCGAAGTGTGGATCTTTGGCAATGATATATGTACCTAAAAGCACCAAGTTAATATTAGAAGCTAAACAACAATTGAAAAATGATGTAGTACAGCACTCCATCCATCCCATCATATAAGATTTTATTAGATGTATATCTAGACATCATTAGAACATTAAGGTAACACTCTTCCTTGTTGCTATGTAGCCCGGGATTGCATATTTAGTCATTCAGTACAATGCATGTTGCTAAACAACAATTGGAAAACGAAAAGGCATGTTAACTGCAATATCCTTACTAGCAACCAAATATCGTAATTCACAGTGGTATTGTTGAAACTGTTATTGATGAAATTGAACTGCACGGCAAATAGTTGCACATATAGAGCATCACATTGTGAAGAGCTGAAATAAACAAGTCATAAGGACATCTCTAGGCGATCCTTAAAAAGTTAAAGGACTAAAACCCTTAGTGGATATATATATACTCCAGCAATTTTTGGACTTTTCTAGTCGATCCCCTAAACTTAAGGTTGTAAACTTCAATTTGATCACGATCAAAGCAGGTTCAACCGAAAGTAGCATGCATTCAAACATTAACATAGATAGTTTTGCATAACCGAACATAAAACATAAATTTAAACTAAGCTAAACTACTTTCAGTCGAAGTAGAGGTCGAGCCAATCCTTCCTCGTCATGTACGGTGTGCCGCGAGCCGGGTCCGGGCCAGTACCATCATCGGGGTCGTTGGGGAAGGCACTCCTCCACTGGCCGACATCGATCTCCTCGTCCTTGGGGCCCACCTCGACGCCCTCCGCGCCATCGTCGCCGCCGCCTTTGACCTTGTCATCAGAGGAGAGCGCGATAACCTCGCCCCCCTCCACGCCGCCGTCATCACCGCCTTCGACCTCATCATCCGAGGAGAGCATGATAACCTCGCCGCCCTCCGCGCTAGCAAAGATCGCCCACTCCGCCTCCACGAGCTCCGGGTGCTGCCGGCGGAGCTCTTGCATGTAGGCCTCGATGGCGGCCTCGGCCTCGAGGCGCTCCCACGCCTCATGGTCGTCCCGTGCCATCGCCAAGATCACCACCCCTAGCTCCAGCGGAACAAGGTCGACCAGACGTGTGCCGAAGGGGAAATTGAGCCTAGCCGCCACGCCGTGGTAGTGGACCTGCCATCGGTCGTACTCCATGGCGGCGAGCTTGGCCGTGTGGAAGCTACCGAGCCACCGGTGGTTGTGGGTCTCTCGATCTGTAATCTCGGCGACCCACGTCTCCCACCGCTGCTGTCGGACCCCGAGGTAGGACTTCGTCGGCTGCCGGGTCCGGGGGAGGATGGGGAAGTCCTCGAGCCGGGGTAGGGGCGCGGCGGCGGGCGGATCAGGGGACCAGCGATGGAAGATCGGCCCACAGAGGACGACGGGGACACCTCGGCGGCCACCTCGCCGGCGTCGGGTAAAAAGGCCGCGATAAACCTCTTTTTGGCCATTGGCTCCTCGAGCTCCCCGGCACACAGGCAGAGGTTGAGGATGGAGGCGCTGGCGATGGCGGTGACCTACCAATGGTTTCGAGGGTTGTGTGTGTCTATGTGAGCGGAGGTTATGTTTGAGGAAATACTGCGACAACAGAAAATTTTACTAGGCGGGAGTAACAAGGCGGGGCTACTGAAAATTTGGATCAAGGGTGAGCAGATATTTTTGAGATTGCAAGGGATGCAGAGGCGGGAGTAAAATGCCTGGGCTACTGAAAATTTGAATCTAGGGACTGAAGCAGAGCGGGAGTAACAGACATCGCGCACGGCCTGCACATACTCATCGTGTGCTATCAAATATTAAAACCTTCCAGGCAGTAGATATTTTCAAGATTGCGAGGGATGCAGAGGCGGGAGCTTTTGGGGAGCGAGCTAGTGTGCTTGACACACCGGCTGTGGACTGTAGCCGACGCACCTTCTCGCGTAATCCGCATGCATACTATACACCAACGGTGCTCCAAGATATTTTGTACTACATCTCACACATTTGGTGATAATAAACTGTGTGGGATCTACTTGATTTGAATTACAAAATGGGGTCACAACGGCAATGGACGCTGTTTGAATTGCTAGACCTTTTATCTACAGTGAACATGCAACTATATGTGTGTCGTAAAAGAATTGGAATTATTCAGGGTTCGTTTGGACATTTTATACATTAAACTAGTTTTCTAGGCATCTCAGCTGCACAATTCAAAATTAACTACATGCACATGCTCCGGTGCATACAAATTGGTTGAAAAATCAAATATGTGTCCTTCAGTGCATGCTTAGGTCCCATGCAAGAAATGGGAATGAATTTTTCGGGGTTCGTTTGGCCTTTTTATACATCAACTGGGTTTTCTAGGCATTTTATGTGCATAATTTAAATTTGAACTACAAGCACATGCTCCAATGCACCAAAGTTTGTTGAAAAATCACATGTGTGTCCTTGGGTGAATTTCTAGGTCCCATGCAAGAGATGGGAATTAATTTCAAACACCAGGGCACTATTGATTGCCGGCAAAACATTGAGATACCTGGTTTTTAAATTCTAGTAAATCCAAAACTCTTATGAAATTCATGAAACTTGGCATGCTATCATGGAGCGGCATCAACATGCCGTGGTGAAAATTTTGTCCCATTTGGGGCTGGTTTGGGTATAAGATTCTCACAAACCAGAGCTTCTCACAACAAGCATGATGCTTTTGATAGGGAACATACCACCTTTGGGGACGGGACGATATCCGTTGCCTCTTATTGCTTTCAAAACATTTCTAGTGTCAACATAGAACAACAGGAGTGTTGTGTTTAATCTTGGAATTTTTCGGGGTTCGTTTGGCCTTTTTTATACATTAATTGGGTTTTCTAGGCATTTTATGTGCATAATTCAAATTTGAACTACAAGCACATGCTCCAATGCACCAATGTTGGTTGAAAAATCACATTAGTGTCCTTGGGTGAATTTATAGGTCCCATGCAAGAAATGGGAATGAATTTCAAACACCAGGGCACTGTTGATTGCCGGCAAAATGTTGAGATACCTGGTTTTTAAATTCTAGTAAATCCAAAACTCTTATGAAATTCATGAAACTTGGCATGCTATCATGGAGCGGCATCAACATGCCGTGGTGAAATTTTTGTCCCATTTGGGGCAGGTTTGGGTATAAGTTTCTCACAAACCAAAGCTTCTCACAACAAGCATGATGGTTTCGATAGGGAACGTACCACCTTTGGGGACGGGACGATATATGTTGCCTCTTATTGCTTTCAAAAAATTCTAGTGTCAACATAAAATAACAGGAGTGTTGTGTTTAATCATGGATTTTTGGGGGTTCGTTTAGCCTTTTTTATACATTAACTAGGTTTTCTAGGCATTTTCTGTGCATAATTCAAATTTGAACTACAAGCACATGCTCCAATGCACGAAAGTTGGTTGAAAAATCACATGTGTGTCCTTGGGTGAATTTCTAGGTCCCATGCAAGAGATGGGAATGAAATTCAAACACCATGGCACTGTTGATTGCTGGCAAAACGTTGAGACGCCTGGTTTTTAAATTCTAGTATCCAAAACTCGTATGAAATTCATGAAACTTGGCATGCTATCATGGAGTGGCATCAACATGCCGTGTTAAAAAATTTGTCCCATTTGGGGCAGGTTCGGGTATATGCTTCTCACAACAAGCATGAGGGTTTTGGTAGGGAACGTCCCACCTTGGGGGACAAAACGGTATCCATTGCCTCTTCTTGCTTTCAAAAAATTTCTCGCGTCAACATAGAACAACAGGAGTGTTGTGTCAAGTTTTGGGATTTTTCGGGGTTCGTTTGGACATTTTTATGCATTAACTGAGTTTTCAATGCATTTATGTGCATAATTCAAAGTTGAACTACATGCACATGCTCTGGTGCATCTAAATTGGTTGAAAAATCAAATATGTGTCCTTGGGTGCTAGCTTAGGTCCCATGCAAGAAATGGGAATGAATTTCAAAGACTAGGGCACCGTTGATTGCCGGTAAAACATTGAGATGCCTGGTTTTTTGTAGCGACCAGACCTCAAACAGGTGCTCCGGTGTCATCCCTGGATCAGTAATGCTGACACCACACAGTACTCGGAGGATTTATAGCAGAGTAGCAATCACACACTTATTACATTGAGTGTCTCAAAAGAGAACTTAATACAATAAATATGGCTTAAGGCCATCTAATAACGATAACAGCGGAAGGCTTCGAAGATAAGTGAGTCCATCAACTCCAACGTCATCACTGAGTATAGAACCACGACCTAAAAACTCCTTAATCGTCGTCTGAAAAGTCTGCAACATTAACGTTGCAGCCCGAAACGGGTCAGCACATGGAATATGCTGGCAATGTAACACATAGAGAGAATGGAATGAAACAGCTATAGTATATGCATATTTGGCTGGTGGAAAGCTCTATGGTTACAGTTTTGCGTAAAGCCAATTTTTTCCTACTGCAAAGGAATAAAATTTATTTATCTATCATGGTAGTTGTTAAACATTGAGAATGGTTGACAGCATTCTCAATCCCAATTAAGCATCATCATTAAACAAAATCCAACAAAATTAATTTCGAGTAACATGTTGAGATTCACATGATAATCCAGGTACTAGATACTCAAGATGTCCATAACCGGGGACACGGCTAATCATGATTAGTTTATTACACTCTGTAGAGGTTTGCGCACTTTTCCCCACAAGACTCGATCGCCTCCGTTTGGTTTCTCGCACTACATGGTGTTTGAGAAGATGGATGACCGAGACATAGTCTTTCAGAAGCGCTAGCACCTTACGATGGGTAGACCGTACCACCTACATCCCCTACATCTGCTAGTCTGCCACTATAAGAGTTCGCACGACTTAGTCAACTATGCTAGAGCCCATAATAGCTTGTGGCTGCACACGGAAGTTTCTAGCATGAATAATCTCATGATCCCTTTGAGCCTGGGTGGCGGTCCAAAAGAAAACAGGCAAGTCTTGGAATACCCAGGTGCCTCAATCCACCCAGATGTGTGTTTAAGTTTCCACCTTAGATAAACCATTAATTAATAAACTCGCATCTGTCATGGATATCACTCACCCAATCCACGTCTACTAGCATAGCATGGCATAATAAGCAAACGTAGAAGTAACTCCCAAAGGTTTGATAATAAACAGGTAATAGGTACTACCTCAACTACTTCCCATCCCACAATTTAATTAGATCCTAATCATGCAATGTGTCAGGACTGATCTAATGCAATAAAACAGGGTAGTAGGAAAGTATGATCAAAGTGTTACGTGCCTTGCTGATGATCCAGGAAACCTAGTGATTCGAAGTAACAAGCGGCGCACTCCGGGTATTCTATCGCAGACAAACAAACAAGCATACAATAAGTACTCATCTAATGCATAGGTAAAACTCAAATAAGAGATCTAACCAGAAGGTTCAACTTAAGAACTCCGGTTTGCAAAAAGAATCAAATCGAACGAAGCAACGAAAGTCAAACGGCGAAAGAAAACAACTTCGTTCTACTAATCCGGATCTAGGGAAAATTTTACAGTAGAAAAAACTTGTTTAAGTTGGTTAAACGGATAGAGGGTTTCGAGACGAAACTCTAGGCGCTTGAATCGCCTGATTCCGATAAACGAGCGAAAAGTTATACTAAATCGAAAATCGGATCAGGAATCGCGATCAAAAAAATCGCGGATTTAATCCGAGAAAAAGAAAAACAACGAACACTCGCTAAATTAAATAAACCGGAAAAACCAATCTATTTAAAAAAACGAATCTAAAAAACCGATGGAAAAACCGAACGGTTTTTCGAAAAAAAAACGGTGCGGATTACGAGGCGGCGAACCTCGGGCGGCGTGCGGCGGCGGCGGGGCTGGGGTGGGGGCTAGGGTTGGGCGGGGGCTGGGGCGGGCCTCCCCCGGCTTATAAAGGCTAGCCGGGCCAGAGTCCTAGTCGGACACGGCCCGTAGGTCGGTTCGTTTTTTTTAATAATTACGCGCAGAAGAAAAATAGAAAGAAATACTAAACGGACTCCAAAAATTCCGAAATAAATTTTCATGGGCTTCTAAAATCAAGCTGCACAAGGTGAACATTTATTTGGGACCTAAATGCAATTTTGAAAAATGCACATTTTTCCTAAATTCAAATAAAATAACGAAAAACTCCGAAATAAAATCTTATTTGATTTTATTATTAAATCCTCAATATTTCTTTATTTTGGGAAAGTCGTCTTATTCCCTCTCTCATATTTTTGTAATAGAAATAATTGATGGTAAAATAAATAAAATCAAATGATCCTATTCTCAAAATTTGAGAGAACTCAAATATGAAAATAACGAAATCCCCAACTCTCTCCGTGGGCCATTGAGTTGCGTAGAATTTCTAGGATCAACCAAAATACAAAATAAAATATGGTATGCAATGATGATCTAATGTATAACATGCCAAATTGAAAATTTGGGATGTTACAAACCTACCCCCCTTAAGATGAATCTCGCCCTCGAGATTCGGGTTGGCTAGAAAATAGGTGAGGGTGGTCCTTGAGCAAATCTTCCTCTCGCTCCCAGGTGGCTTCATCCTCTGTGTTGTGGCTCCACTGAACTTTGCAAAACTTGATAACCTTGCTACGGGTGACTCGGCTGGCAAACTCGAGGATCTTAATTGGTTTCTCCTCGTACGTCAAATCGTTATCCAACTGAATAGTTTCCAAAGGCACTGTGTCTCTCAACGGTATGTCAGCCATCTCCGCATGACACTTCTTCAACTGGGAAACGTGGAACACATCATGAACTCCTGACAATCCTTCAGGCAATTCCAACTTGTAGGCCACTTCTCCCATACGCTCCAAAACTCGATATGGTCCTACAAATCGTGGTGCTAACTTCCCTTTAACTCCAAAACGCTTTGTTCCCCGAAGTGGAGATACTCGAAGATAAGCTCTATCTCCGACTTCGTAAACTGTCTCCTTGCGTTTAGAATCTGCATAACTTTTCTGCCTGGATTGGGCTATCTTGAGCCTATCGCGAATCAACTTCACCTTCTATTCAGACTCTTTAATCAAGTCAGGACCAAACAACTGGCAGTCTCCAACTTCGTCCCATGACAACGGTGTCCTGCACCTCCTTCCGTACAAGGCTTCGAAAGGGGCCATCTTTAAACTGGTTTGGTAACTGTTGTTGTAAGAGAACTCTGCATATGGCAAATTATCGTCCCAACTAGATCCATAATCTAGTGCACAAGCTCTCAGCATATCCTCCAAAATCTGATTGACTCTCTCAGTCTGTCCATCTGTCTGTGGATGAAAAGCTGTACTGAATTCTAGCCTGGTACCCAAAGTTTCGTGCAACTGCTTCCAGAACTTTGAGGTAAACTGGGTTCCTCTATCTGATACGATACTCCTTGGAACTCCATGCAAACATACGATCCTGGTCATGTATATCTTTGACAACTTAGCACTGGTGTAAGTGGTCTTTACTGGGATGAAATGAGCTACTTTTGTCAATCGATCAACTACAACCCAAATTGAGTCATAGCCTGAACGATTCTTGGGTAATCCCATGATAATATCCATGCCTAGCTTATCCCACTTCCATTCGTGTATCGGCAATGGTTGTAACAATCCTGCTGGCTTCTGATGCTCTGCCTTTACTCTCTGACATACATCACAAACTACTACATACTTCACAATATCCTTCTTCATTCCGGTCCACCAGAAAATATCCTTCAAATCCAAATACATCTTGGTATTTCCTGGGTGAATTGGATATGGTGAATCGTGTGCCTCTTGCAGTATCAACTTCCAGATCTCCGGGTTATTGGGCACGTAATCGCGGTCTTCAAACCATAGGGTATCATGCTCATCCTCACGAAATACTTTAGCTTTTCCTTTGCTCAGTTTCTCCTTAATAGCGGCAATCTCTTTGTCAGTCTTCTAAGCTTCCCTGATTCTATCCATCAAGGTTGACTGAATCTCCAATCCTGCTACATAGCCTCTCGGAACTATTTCCAAACATAGTTCACGAAGATTTTCTGCTAACTCCTTGGGTATTTCTCCCGTCATTAACGTATTGACATGACTCTTACGGCTTAATGCGTCAGCTACTACATTAGCCTTTCCGGGATGGTATTGCAATCTCATATCATAATCCTTGATGAGCTCCAACCATCTCCTTTGTCTGAGATTCAACTCCTTCTATGTGAAAATGTACTTCAAACTCTTATGATCCGTGTACACTTCGCAATGGTTTCCAATCAGAAAATGTCTCCAAGTCTTCAGTGCATGCACTATGGCTGCTAACTCCGAATCATGTGTGGCATAATTCAACTCATGAGGCTTCAGTTGTCTTGAGGCATATGAAACAACTCTCCCTTCCTGCATAAGCACTGCTCCAAGTCCTTGACGTGAAGCGTCGCAGTACACCTCGTAATCTTTGGTCTGGTCTGGCAAAATAAACACTGATGAGGTAACCAAGCGTTTCTTCAACTCCTGGAAACTAGCCTCACGTTCCTCCGTCCATATGAACTTGGTATCTTTCTTTAACAACTCAGTCATAGGCTTCGCAATCTTTGAGATATTCTCGATAAATCTCCGGTAGTATCCTGCGAGTCCAAGAAAACTCCGGATCTCTCCAACTATTGTTGGGGCTTCCCACTAGGTCATGGTATCAACTTTAGTGGGATCAACTTCTATACCTTCTCCAGATATAACGTGTCCGAGGAATCCTACTTCCTTCAACCAAAACTCACATTTGCTGAACTTGGCATATAATTGATGTTCTCTGAGCTTTCCAAGTACCAAACGCAAATGTTCATTATGCTCCTCTTCATTCTTCGAATAAACCAGGATATCATCAATGAACACTATGACAAACTTATCCAAAAACTCCATAAACACTTTGTTCATCATGTTCATAAAATAGGCAGGTGCGTTAGTTAGACCAAATGACATAACGGTATACTCGTACAGCCCATACCTGGTGGTAAAAGTTGTCTTAGGAATATCCTGTTCTTGAATCTTCAACTGGTGGTATCCTGATTGCAGATCGATCTTGGAAAATACCTTAGCTCCTTGCAATCGATCAAACAGATCGTTGATCATTGGTAGTGGGTACTTGTTCTTGATCGTTACTTCATTCAATCCTCGATAATCGACAACCATCCTTAACGATCCATCCTTCTTCTCCACTAGAAGTACTGGCGATCCCCAAGGCGAAGAACTTGGGCGGATATATCCTTTATCCAGTAACTCCTTAATCTGCTTCTTAATTTCTACCAGATCCTTTGCTGGCATCCTATATGGTCTCTTTTATATTGGCCCTATGCCTGGCAATAGCTCAATGAAAAACTCAATATCTCTATCCGTTGGCATGCCTGGCAACTCCTCTGGAAACACTTCAGGGAAATCCCTTACCACTGGTACTTCCTCCTGCACAACTCCTGTTAGGCAATTTACTTGAGTCCTCTTTGGCACATGCCGGGATACATACTTGATCCTTCTTCCTTCTGGGGTGGTAAGCAAAATTGACTTACTAGCACATTCAATATTTCCTTCATACTTTGGTAACCAATCCATGCCTAATATCACATCCAATCCTTGAGATTCCAATACTATTAGGTCTGAGGGGAAAACATAGTTACCAATCCTTAATGGTAACCGGTCACACCATAGACTAGCCATATATTCTGCTCCAGGCGAGGTTACTAACATGGGTGACCTAAGGGCTTGGGTTGATAGGTTATACTTATCCACAAATCCCCTTGAGATGTATGAATGCGATGCACCAGTATCAAAAAGAACGAGTGCAGTAAATGACTTAACCCAAAACTTACCTATTACTGCATCAGGCTGAGCTTCAACCTCCTCCACGCTAATGTGGTTCACCTGTCCCCTGTTGAAAGGGTTTGGCTTCTTCCCAGAACTTCCATTGCCATTTTGTCCTTCAGGACATTCATTGGCATAATGTCTGGTCTTCTGACACTTAAAGCAAGTGACTTGGCTCAGGTCCTTCTTGGCTGGGGTTGATGGGTTGGTGCGATTCTGGCCGTTGCTTCCTCCATTGCCATTACCATTCTTGGTGCCATTGTGATTGTGCGAGCTACCTCCTCCATGGGTATGCTGAAAATGTCCTCCTGGTCTAGGGGTAAAACGTGGCTTCTGCTGAGCTCCTGAATTGTACTTCCCTTGTCCATACTTCCTCTTGTGATTCTCAATTTGCTGTTGCTTCCCTTCAATCATAAGAGCACGATCTACCAACTCCTGGTAGTTGTTGAAGGTGGCTACCATCAACTGCATGCTCAACTCATCATTCAGTCCTTCCAGAAACTTCTCCTGCTTAGCTGCATCCGTAGCGATGTCATCTGGGGCATAGCGTGCTAACTTACTAAAGTCCTCCACATACTGGCCAACTGTCCGTCCTCCTTGGTGCAAGTTGCGAAACTCACGCTTCTTCATGGCCATAGCTCCTGCTGAAACATGGGCAGTACGAAAAGCCTGCTAAAACTGGTCCCATGTGACAGTGTCGACTGGGAAAGTGGCTGTGAAATTCTCCCACCATGATGTTGCGGGTCCTTCTAACTAATGTGCGGCAAACTTCACCTTCTTCGCATCTGTGCATCCTGCTGTGGTCAACTCCCTAGCTGTCTTGTAGAGACAATCATCTGCTACTATCGGCTCGGTGCTACTGGAAAACACCGGCGGATTCAGCCTAACAAAACGGACTAAGTGATCAATAGGTGGTGGTGGTGGTGGTGGGTTGTTGTTGTTGTTCCCCTGATTCTGATTCTAGACTAGCAACTGCATCAATGTGTTCTACTGCTGGATCAACTGGGTGAGCTCCGGTAGAAAGGAAAATCCGGGGTCACGTCTCGGAGGCATCTGAGGGTTTAGAAAAGATGAGATGTGAGAATAGAGGGGGTCTAAAGAGAAAACACTAGCCATATGCACATGAGGCAAAAGCAAACAATTCACTTCATTCAATCAAACAAGGGCATACAATCAATCTATCTATCGCAAAAGTGCTCGGACTACTATATTTACATGGTGGACTACTACTGATGAGGTGGTCTATTAGAAATATTCTTCGGTTGCAGACTCCATGATATCTGCTCTAGCTTCATCAACATAGTCATCATTGCTACTATCTGGATCCAAGTCGGTGCCGTCGATGATGATGTAGTCTTCCGGGCTAATCTCCTTGGGTTCTTCGTCTTCCTCTACTGGCGTAGGGCCTCCCATAAATATTCCAATCTTCTTGATCAGGTCGTCATTCTTCTCCACCAATACTTCAATTTCCTCTTCATAACCTTCACGTGTAGCCTTGAGTTCTTCCTCCAGTTCCTTGATTCTAGTCTTAGCCTTCTTCAGATCTATCATGTCGGTGCACATCTGGTTCTTCTGTCGTCGAATGTGCTGGTTTAACTCCTGGATAAAAGCTGCGATTGATCTATCCTTCCTGGTGCTGATCATCTCCCAGTGCTCATCTCGGCGCCCACAAATCTGGTAGATAGTATCCTTGAGATCCTTGCGGTAGACTTCTCCAATGCGTCCCATGGCGATGTGAGCTGCCATGCTCTTTCCTAGACTCCAAGTTGGTGCATCAAAAGAAAACTCTATGGGCTCAGTGACTGGCATGAACATCCTTCCTGGAACTTGAACTTGAATCATCTAGCGCTCTTCTTCAGGTAAAGTGGCGTTGTAGGTTCCGGTGAATCTTGGTACTCCTATGTTCAGGTATCTAGTGACTTCCTTCAAGTGACATCCAAAGGGTGTATCTTCTTCCGGTTGCATGAACTTGTTCCTTGCATCCGCCATCCTAAAGAGTAGAAAAGATGAGAAGTCAGAAGAGAAGAGAGTGAATAGTGATCTAGGTCTTTTAGCTTAGTGGTCGTGTCCTACAGTCAGCGTGTGCTCTGGTACCATCTCTGTAGTGACCAGACCTCAAACAGTCTGATCTCTGTGCTCCGGTGTCATCCCTGGATCAGTAATGCTGACACAACACAGCACTCGGAGGATTTATAGCAGAGTAGAAATCACACACTTATTACATCGAGTGTCTCAAAAGAGAACTTAATACAATAAATATGGCTTAAGGCCATCTAATAACGATAACAGCGGAAGGCTTGGAAGATAAGTGAGTCCACCAACTCCAACGACATCACTGAGTATAGAACCACGACCTAAAAACTCCTTAATCATCGTCTGAAAAGTCTGCAACATTAACGTTGCAGCCCGAAACGGGTCAGCACATGGAATGTGCTGGCAATGTAACACATAGAGAGTAATGGAATCAAACAGCTATACTATATGCATATTTGGCTGGTGGAAAGCTCTATGGTTACAGTTTTGCATAAAACAACTTTTTCCCTACTGCAAAGGAATAAAATTTATTTATCTATCATGGTAGTTGTTAAACATTGAGAATGGTTGACAGCATTCTCAATCCCAATTAAGCATCATCATTAAACAAAACCCAACAAAATTAATTTCGAGTAACATGCTGAGATTCACATGATAATCCAGGTACTAGATACTCAAGATGTCCATAACCGGGGACACGGCTAATCATGATTAGTTTATTACACTCTGCAGAGGTTTGCGCACTTTTCCCCACAAGACTCGATCACCTCCATTTGGTTTCTCGCACTACATGGTGTTTGAGAAGACAGATGACCGAGACATAGTCTTTCAGAAGCGCTAGCACCTTACGATGGGTAGACCGTACCACCTACATCCCCTACATCTACTAGTCTACCACTGTAAGAGTTCGCACGACTTAGTCAACTATGCTAGAGCCCATAATAGCTTGTGGCTGCACACGGAAGTTTATAGCATGAATAATCTCATGATCCCTTTGAGCCTGGGTGGCAGTCCAAAAGAAAACAGACAAGTCCTGGAATACCCAGGTGCCTCAATCCACCCAAATGTGTGTTTAAGTTGCCACCTTAGATAAACCATTAATTAATAAACTCACATCTGTCATGGATATCACTCACCCAATCCACGTCTACTAGCATAGCATGGCATAATAAGCAAACGTAGAAGTAACTCCCAAAGCTTTGATAATAAATAGGTAATAGGTACTACCTCAACTACTTCCCATCCCACAATTTAATTAGATCCTAATCATGCAATGTGTGAGGATTGATCTAATGCAATAAAACTTGGTAGTAGGAAAGTATGATCAAAGTGTTACTTGCCTTGCTGATGATCCGAGAAACCTAGTGATTCGAAGTAACAAGCGGCGCACTCCGGGTATTATATCACAGACAAACATACAAGCATACAATAAGTACTCATCTAATGCACAGGTAAAACTCAAATAAGAGATCTAACAGAAGGTTTAACTTAAGAACTCCGGTTTGCAAAAAGAATCAAATCGAACGAAGCAACGAAAGTCAAATGGCGAAAGAAAACAACTTCATTCTACTAATCTGGATCTAGGCCAAATTTTACAGTAGCAAAAACTTGTTTAAGTTGGTTAAACGGATAGAGGGTTTCGAGACGAAACTCTAGGCGCTTGAATCGCCTGATTCTGATAAACGAGCGAAAAGTTATACTAAATCGAAAATCGGATCAGGAATCGTGATAAGAAAAATAGCGGATTTAATCCGAGAAAAAGAAAAACGACAAACACTCGCTAAATTAAATAAACCGGAAAAACCGATCTATTTAAAAAAAACAGAATCTAAAAAAACGACGGAAAAACCGAACGGTTTTTCGAAAAAAATAAAAAAAACGGCGCGGATTTCGAGGCGGCGAACCTCAGGCGGTGTGCGGCGGCGGCGGCGGCGGCGGGGCTGGGGCAGGGCTAGGGTTCGGCTAGGGCTGCGGCAGGCCTCCCCCGGCTTATAAAGGCTAGCCGGGCCGGAGTCCTAGTCGGACACGGCCCGTAGGTCGGTTCGTTTTTTTTAAATAATTACGCATAGAAGAAAAATAAAAAGAAATACTAAACGGACTCCAAAAATTCCGAAATAAATTTTCACGGGCTTCTAAAATCAAGCCGCACAAGGTGAACATTTATTTGGGACCTAAATGCAATTTTGCACAACACACATTTTTCCTAAATTCAAATAAAATAACGAAAAACTCCGAAATAAAATCTTATTTGATTTTATTATTAAATCCTCAATATTTCTCTATTTTGGGAAAGTCATTTTATTCCCTCTCTCATATTTTTGTAATAGAAATAATTGATGATAAAATAAATAAAAACAAATGATCCTATTCTCAAAATTTGAGAGAACTCAAATATGAAAATAACAAAATCCCCAACTCTCTCCGTGGGTCATTGAGTTGCGTAGAATTTCTAGGATCAACCAAAATGCAAAATAAAATATGGTATTCAATGATGATCTAATGTATAACATTCCAAATTGAAAATTTGGGATGTTACATTTTTAAATTGTAGTAAGTCCAAAACTCGTCCGAAATTCATGAAACTTGGCATGCTATCATGGAATGGCACCTGACATGTTGTGGCATTTTTGTGTCCATTTTGGGAGAAGGCACACTCGAATAATGACAGCCAACAAAGGCATTTTGAAAAAATAGCTGCCACTTTAATATCTTAAACGTTTGTATAATACAAACCATGTGCGTTCTATTAACCATTCACGTGACGCCACGTGTCTTGGTTTTAATGGTTGTAGGAGATGCCGTGCGGACAGCTGCTTGACCGTGACTGAACGGGAGACATGCGAGCGCAGTCCGGTGTGCAGGCTGACTGAGAGGTGTGCAAGCTGTCCTCCAATGTGCAGGCTCACCAGGAAGTGTGCAAGCTGTACGCTGCACAGGCTCACTGGAAAATGGGGCCCTTTGACTTCCATGGCCACCCGCCGTCCTCTCCATTAATGGCGCCCGAGCCGCTGTTTAATATGGCCGGCCTTACTGTTCGCCTCCCATTCCCCTCCCCCCCCAGAGACCTCCACCAACGCCATGGCGTAGAATGATCATCTGCCACAGTCTTCAAGTTTGGTGAAGTCAACTCCGAGCCGGAGGAGATAGAAAATAAGCAGGAATGGGGCCTCATGGACATGGCCCAGAACGAGCTGGCCACGGCGGTTGCTGCCCCCGCTCCCATCCCAACTCCCATCTCCGCGCCCACGCCAGCGACCATCCCCGCAGCATTGACGGGCTGGTCACCGAGCACTATTGCAGAGCTGGAAGCCACGAGCGTCAGCGAGGTCTCCGTGTGCGCCCCTCCACCCACCGTGGCGCCGGCCCCCGTGCGTTTGGCTGCACCCGCCGCACCCGTGCCCCTACCCGTGCGCGCCCCTCCACCCACCGCGGCGCTAGTCCCCGTGCGTTTGGCTGCACCATCTGCGCATGTGCCCGTGCCCGTGCGCACGCCCTCCTCAACGGCATGGGACGCTGCCGTCGACCGCTACCTCTCAGCGGCGCTAGTTGTCGTCCTCCCGCGCCCTGCCCGTCGATCACGCGATGACATGATGTTTGATTTACAAGTGAAGAACATTTTGTGCTGCCTTGAAAACTTCAACAACGGCGTCCCGGAGGACGACAACGACAGCGCGGTGATACGTCTACATTGTATCTACTTTTCCAAACACTTTTGCCCTTATTTTGGACTCTAACTTGCATGATTTGAATGAAATTAACCCGGACTGACGTTGTTTTCAGCAGAATTGCCAGGGTGTTATTTATGTGCAGAAACAAAAGTTCTCGGAATGACCTGAAACTCCACGAAGATTATTTTTGGAAATAATAAAAAATACTGGCAAAGAATCAAGGATAGGGGGCCACACCCTAGTCACGAGGGTGGGTGGCACGCCTGCCCCCTGGGCGCGCCCCCTGCCTCGTGGGCCCCCTGGAGCTCCACCGACCTCAACTCCAACTCCATATATTTGTGTTCGGGGAGAAAAAAAATCAAGGAGAAAGATTCATCGCGTTTTACGATACGCAGCCGCCGCTAGGCCCTAAACTCTCTAGGGAGGGCTGATCTGGAGTCCGTTCGGGGCTCCGGAGAGGGGAATCCGTCACCGTCGTCATCATCAACCATCCTCCATCACCAATTTCATGATGCTCACCGCTGTGCATGAGTAATTCCATCGTAGGCTTGGTGGACGGTGATGGGTTGGATGATATTTATCATGTAATCGAGTTAGTTTTGTTAGGGTATGATCCCTAGTATCCACTATGTTCTGAGATTGATGTTGCTATGACTTTGCTATGCTTAATGCTTGTCACTAGGGCCCGAGTGCCATGATTTCAGATCTGAACCTATTATGTTTTCATGAATATATGTGAGTTCTTGATCTTATCTTGCAAGTCTATAGTGACCTACTATGTGTTATGATCCGGCAACCCCGAAGTGACAATAATCGGGACCACTCCCGGTGATGTCCATAGTTTGAGGAGTTCATGTATTCATTATGTGTTAATGCTTTGGTCCGGTACTCTATTAAAAGGAGGCCTTAATATCCCTTAGTTTCCAATAGGACCCCGCTGCCACGGGAGGGTAGGACAAAAGATGTCATGCAAGTTCTTTTCCATAAGCATGTATGACTATATTCAGAATACATGCCTACATTACATTGATGAATTGGAGCTAGTTTTGTGTCACCCTATGTTATGACTGTTACATGATGAACCACATCCGGCATAATTCTCTATCACCGATCCAATGCCTACGAGCTTTCCATATATTGTTCTTCGCTTATTTACTTTTCTGTTGCTATTGTTATCATCACTATAAAACACCAAAAATATTACTTTTGCTATCGTTACCTTTTGCCACCGTTACCACCACTATCATATTACTTTGCTACTAAATACCTTGCTGCAGATATTAAGTTATCCAGGTGTGGTTGAATT